>NW_010972676.1:1063047-1134532 GCF_000737465.1 Haliaeetus leucocephalus
GGCCCCAATACTGAGCCCTCAGGAACACTACTTGTGACCTGCTGCCAACTGGATTTCACCCCATTCACCACAACCCTCTGGGGTCATCCATCCAGCCAGTTTTTTACCCAGTGAAGAGTACACTTGTCCAAGTCATGAGCTGCCAGCTTCTCAAGGAGTATGCCATGAGAGACAGTGTCAAAGGCCTTGCTGAAGTCAAAGAAGATAACATCCACAGCCTTTCCCTCATCTACTAGGCAGGTCACCTGGTCATAGAAGGAGATCAGGTTGGTCAAGCAGGACCTGACTTTCATGAACCCATGCTGGCTGGGCCTGATCCCCTGGTTGTCCTGCATATGCCATGTGACCACGCTCAAAATGAACTGCTCCATAATCTTCCCTGGTACTGAGGTCAGGTTGACAGGCCTGTAGTTCCCTGGATCCTCTCTCTGACCCTTCTTGTAAATGGGCATCACACTGGCAAGTCTCCAGTTGTCTGGGACCTCCCCTGTTGACCAGGATTGCTGATAAATGATGGAGGGTGGCTTGGCAACCTCCTCTGCCAGCTCCCTCAGTACTTTTGGATGGATCCCATCTGATCCCATAGATTTGTGAGTGCCCAGATGATGTAGTAGGTCACTGTTTCCTCCTGGATTATGGGGGGGTATATTCTGCTCTCCGTCTCTGTCTTCCAGCTCAGTGGGCTGAGTACCCTGAGGATAGCTGGTCTCACTATTAAAGACTGATGCAAAGAGGGCATTAAGTACCTCAGCCTCTTCCTCATCTTTGGTGGCAATGTTCCCCTCTGCATGCAATAAAGGATAGATATACTCCTTGGCTCTCTTTTTATTGTTAGCATATTTGTAAAAACATTTTTTGTTGTCTGTTACAATAGTGGCCAGATTGAGTTCTAGCTGAGCTTTTGCCTTTCTAATTTCCTCTCTGCATGACCTAACAAGATCCCTTTACTCTTCCTGAGTTGCCTGCCCTATTTGGGTGCAGCTGGGCTGACAACTGATTCCTCTCCTATTTCCCTATGCAGAACTCAAGTAGTGTCATGATTCTCCTTATAAGCCACTGACTATCCTTATTTTACCTGCTTGCTGTAAGTCAGGTGAGCAAGATGTTTTGCTTGGATGCTCCTAAATGTGGGTAATCTGTGCTGCTGGAATGTCTCTGGATTGAGCAGCTGAGAATTCTTCTCTTTATATCAGGCCCTGAACATTTAGAATGAGGAAAATTCACTCTGTTTTAAAGCTACCTTTTGCTACCACTGATCTTGTATAAAACTCATGATTGTTCTGAAGAACTGATCGCTTTCTTTTTCTTGCAAGGGGCTGAGTTTTGAATTCTTTTAGCAGAACTGAGTTTTCTGCTAAGTAAAAATGGAAAACTTAATTTGTTTAGTAATCTGAAAAGCTTGAGATATTGTTGGGACTCTTTCTAGCTTGCTTGCCTGACTGCCTTTTTTGGTGTTATTCCTATGCTGAAGTTTTCAAGGGATTAAAATGAATTGATTGTGCTAAGATTCACTCATACTCTGATCGGCTTCTTTCATTGTAGAATGTTGTCCAATGTAAAATCAAAGAATATTCCATTTGCTTCAATTTGTTTTCAGGAAGAAAGTCAGTCTGTAACCAGTAACCAGCCCCTGCTTTAGTAAAACAATTTGTGAGGAAAAGCACAAACCAAAAATATTATCTCAAATTTAAATGCATTGATTTTAAGGGAAATGTCTAGGTTCAGTGGATAGCGACAGGAGTTTATGGAAACATGCCTGTTTGAAAGGAAGTCTAATTTCCATATAAATATGATGGTTGGAACACACTGCATATTGCTTGCAATAGTAATGTAGTTTACTCAGTGAAGCTATTGTTTTCCAATATATATATATCTTAGTGAAAGTGAAATATTCTGAGAAATAGAATAGGCATGATACCAGTGATGTCCTTCCTCTGCTAACCGGAGGACATTATAATTAACACTCTAAACTCAGAAAGAAGTGTTCTGTGATCAATTCTTTGTAAAAGCAGTGTTGGCAAACAATTGCTGAAGTGGCACCTTCACACTTGTGAGCTCTCTAAGGCACGGACTGTCAAGCCACTAGTGCAGTGGAATCCCTCCATGGGACTATAGTTAAGAATGCAATCTTTGAGATTATGTGAAAGTAAGCAAAATGGATATGCTATCTCTGTATACGTGTTTTTTGGGTTTTTTTTTGGCTGAAGTGATTCACAGTAGCTACAAATAAAATTATAATGTAATGCTTGTCAGGGAAGCATGTTGTGATGCTTCTGTATCTCAAATGAAGTTTAGGCTTGCTGCCCCTAAATTGAGGAATTTAAATATAAGACTTCTCATGGGGTGGCAGCAACTTCTACTGATTCCTTAGAGTAAGTACTACTCTAAGGCGAAGTATGCGTTTTGCATGTGGGCAAGACTTGTATGTATCTCAGGATTTTCAGCAACAAAATATGGAAAAAATATTTTCACTAGGCTAAGGAAAATTTTGGTTAACACTTCAATCTCAGTCCATATTAGAAACTGATTAACTGAAAGAGTTCTATCATCAGGTCAATTTTGGCTGGAAATTGAGTATATAAAGAATGAGAATTATTTGTTGTGCATATTCTATAAACTGAAAAAAGTGATTTCTCTGGGTTGCAGGTCTTACATGGAAGCAACAAAAGATAAGTAGAAAACAATTGGCTGATGGCAAACAGCACAGTGTAGATCACTTGGATATTTTTTGAATGTTTCCCAGAAATTTAGAAATGCATGGGGAATCTTTTGTTAGCAATCAGAAAGGTGCTTTGTTTAAAATTTAACTTGAAAGTTTGAGGCTTGTGTGATGGAGTGGAATGCATTGTTTGTTTAAGAAGTTGTCACTGAATGACAGCTACTACTAGGTATGGGTTCCAATTTCACACTGAAGAAGTTGAGTATCAGTCCATAAGACAGAATATGCTGCATGCATCTAGCCCACTTATGGAGGTTATGTAGCTTTTATTCAGTTGGAATATAATATTACTGACTGTAACATTGGCAAGTAGTTATGGAAATCTGAGTGGTTTGTCTTGTGTATTTATATATTGAAGTTGAACCACTATAGCAAATGACCAGGTGACCTGCCTAGTGGATGAGGGAAAGGCTGTGGATGTTATCTTCTTTGACTTCAGCAAGGCCTTTGACGCTGTCTCTCATGGCATACTCCTTGAGAAACTGGCATCTCATGGCCTGGATAAGTGTACTCTTTGCTGGGTGAAAAAATGGCTGGATGGATGAGCCCAGAGGGTTGTGGTGAATGGGGTGAAATCCAGTTGGCGGCAGATCACAAGTGGTGTTCCCCAGGGCTTGGTGTTGGGCCCTGTTCTGTTTAATATCTTTATTGATAATTAGTGAGGTGGGTGCTGGTCTCTTCTGTCAGGTGGCTGGAGATAGGACGAGAGGAAATGGCCTCAAGTTGTGGCAGGGCAGGATTAGGTTGGATATTAGGAAAAATTTTTTTACTGAGAGGGTTGTCAGACATTGGAATAGGCTGGCCCGGGAAGTGGTTGAGTCACCATCCCTGGAGGTATTAAAAAAGTGAGTAGACAGTGTACTTCGTGACATGGTTTAGTGGGCATGGTTGATGGTTGGACTCGATGATCTTGAAGGTCTTTTCCAACCTAAATGATTCTATGATTCTAAATTTTAAATTGTAATTTCTCTTTTTCAACTACCATTAAAGATTACGTAATTGGGCAAATCCAAGTTGAAAACTGGTATGTGCAATGATGTCTTTACAGAAAGTCACTAGGCCTTAATATCTGGAGCAAATTAAGAGGCAAAATATACCTAGAAGTTTTAAGAATGTGCAAGACAAACTACACTTGTAGCCTCACTTTTGAGGAGCCCATATATGGTTATATTAACCTACACATTGAAATAAATTAAGAGATTTCCTAAAGTGACTTATTCTGTGCTTTTCTTCCTGAGAAAACAAGGTTCCTTGTGTTCGCGTCGTTTAACAATTTTGGAACCAGTGGATTTGGCCAAAGAGAGAAACTCTTAAACTTGCATTTAGGATGATATATTTAATTTATTAAAAAGCCTACGCTGCTGAGATCTGAAGGAAATAAGGCTTCGTGGGTTCTGATTTTCATTTAAATTGTGCAGTTCTGTATTGACCTCCCACTATTTACAGTGCTTTGCTGGGGACCTGTGTTCTGCTGAGCTCCCACTACTGACAACATGGTGACTTGCACATTTTTTTAAAAATTTAGACTAACAAGTTTATCTGGAAGTCAGAGCATATCAAACAAAACTCAGTACCATTCGGAAATCAATTATGCTGTAAGTGAAGCAAATTTAATTTTAACTCATGCATTTTTTTTAAAGCCAAGAGGTCTAATAAAATCAATGCATGTAAAGAAACCCAAAGTTTTATATGTAATTTTGTTTAGCTTATATACCCTTGCAGAAACAACATCTTTTCTAGTGTTATATTTTCATCATGAAAAATATAGTTGCTAAATCAGATATTTTGGATTAGACTACTACAAAAGGGAAAGTATTTAATATTTTCTAATTGGATTAGTTTTGCATATATACTAACAGCTGGTGGGTGGATACATTTATCCACACTAGCCTAATTGAAATTCAATGGGAACTTTATTAAAAACCCAGCCTTATACACCACACAGCAAGGGATTTTTCTTGAAATCAGACAGTACTCCAAGAAATTTTTCTTTAAAATGACAAATGTAATAAGACTGAGCCTTAAGCCTATTAGATTTTTATGCAAATAGGATAACCAAACAAATCATACCATATAATCTATTTATTTTATGTTAATTGAAAGATACACTAATTGGTGCTATATCTGAGGGAGCTGGGCGCCTTTTCTCCAAATAAGCTTGCAAAGCTCTGCGCTTGGAGAAAGACTGCCTTATAAAGAAAGTGGCAAAATATCTGTATAATTAAACATTCATTTTCTGTTTTTTTTTCTGCATCCATTAAAATTCCATGTCTGTTTTTAAAGGTGAAGCTTATGTAACCCTGGCAGTGCGTGGTTAGGAGAAACTTCAGATAGCTTTGGCAAACTTGTATCTTGAGCTAACTTTAAGACTTGCAGTTTTCTTTCCAATACCCTTTATTTTCACCAAAAGATTAAAAAAAAAATAGTAGTACAGCAGACAATGTCTTTTAAAGTGTATGAAGTCTTCTAAAGTCTGGCAAAATTGGAAGACATTTAATGGCTGAGTTTAGCATTGCAAAGTCACAAGTACAGGTTTTGTAAGCGACCAGATATCATAGTCCTGTGCCTCAAACATGATACAGATGGGATTAGATTTTGAACTGTATTGCTAATTGGAGTTGCATATCTAACCTTCTTGTTACTATTATCTGATAAATATAAAAAGCTGCTTGAAATTTTGATTTACCTATGTAGGGTGGTTATTTACCATTGGTTGTGTTCTGATCACATGGAACTAGCTTAGCGAATCAACTCATACTGGCATCAGTTGTGTTCATGTTTCTGTGCATATGTGGTATCTGCAGGTGCAAAATGTTATCCTAACATCGTTACACTGGTATTGCATCCTGTTCTATCTTGATGTGACTCCAGGACTGCAGGCAGAGGAGCATGTACTCTGGGATGACAGTTTCCAGTGTCCCTTGGTGTGCAACCTCTAATGTGGGCTGGTTTGGTTCTTCAGCCATATCAAATCAAGGAGGAAATAGGATTCTGAAGAAAAGGTTCTCCGATCATCTGAAATCCTATTGATCCTTATCTCTAAACTTATTGTTCCAAAATTTTATTGACTTTCCTAAAAAAAAGAAAAGATTCCCAAGTGCCTGTCCGTAAGTAGCTTACACCTAGTACTTCTTTGTGTACTCTGGATACTAACAGTCCTTAGGTTGCTACCAACACCAAGTCCCTTTAGCTCAATTTTAAGATTTGCGCTTTCCTTCCTACTTGAGTATTTAAACCTGCAGAGAAACGGGGGAGCTGGTATCACCTAGTAGGTGGCTATACCCTCTGCTAACCTGTTGCCATAAAGGTTGAACCTATTGTGCTGGTATATGACTGCAGATGGCAAATTCCCCATGCCTGGAGGCAACCAGTCATTCAGACATAATGTAAAACTACTAAGAGGTCTAAAGATGTGCATAGACATTTCCAGACTGGAACTATATTCTGAAGGCTTGTATGAAGCAAAACATGCCAATAACTAGGCTTCCCTTAGCAAACCTACCAAACCTCTTAAATGCTCAGTAAGTCACTCTGGGCACTTTTTCCATTACCAGCCAGTACATATTTGCTGTAGACGTCTAAAGCACTGGAAATGCCGTAATTATTTACCCAGTTCTAGGGCACACTTGTGTTTTCAGAAGCAGCTGAGGTTGGGAAGCAAGAGAAGTTTTTCTCTGCCATATTTGCAGTGAGTGTGTTTTCAGATTAGCTTAATCAAGTATGTTAGACCTGCTTTTGATGTGAAAGAGGCCAGGTTCTGAAAGTAGGTTAATTACAAGTAATATATGCTACAAAATTTGTGAAGAAGTTTAAATATTATATGGTAGCTAGGTCAAGTAGTCATCCTGTGTAGGATTTACACAGCAAAAGCGGGAGCTTAGAACTGTATGGAAGGTGATCCCTAATGCTAAGAGAAAGACACAAGAAAACACTGCTCAAGAAAGCTGTTTGTTCACTAAATATGGTCAAGGTTAGCCCCAGCTCCTTAATCAGCCTTCTACCATTTTACATCCTTTTTAATTCCAATGCAAAGCTCCTATCAGCTTCTAGCAAAAGCTCTTTCTGCATTACTTTCCTTGGCACAAGAGCCGGGTGGTTTAACAGGGAACTGTCAGGGCTAGTGGACTAAATTTAGACCTGCCAGCTGTATTTTGGTTTCTGGGCAATGATGAATTCATACAGCTCCTTCTCTATTCTGCCAGTATGTTTTGTTCTCATCAGCAGCAAAACCACTGTGTCCTGGTTTCAGCTGGGATATAGTTAACTGTCTTCCTAGTAGCTGGTACAGTGCTATGTTTTGAGTTCAGTATGTGAAGAATGTTGATAACACTGATGTTTTCAGTTGTTGCTCAGTAGTGTTTAGACTATAGTCAAGGATTTTTCAGCTCCTCATGCCCAGCCGGCGCACCTGACCCAAACTGGCCAACAGTGTATTCCATACCATGTGAAGTCCCATCTAGTTTAGGAACTGGGAAGGGGGGGGCAGGGATTTGCCACTCGGGGACTGGCTGGGTGTCGGTCGGCGGGGGGTGAGCAATTGCCCTGTGCATCATTTGTACATTTCAATCCTTTTATTACTACTGTTGTCATTTTATTAGTGTTATCATTATCATTATTAGTTTCTTCTTTTCTGTTCTATTAAACCGTTCTTATCTCAACCCAGGAGTTTTACTTCTTTTCCTGATTTTCTCCCCCATCCGACTGGATGGGGGGGAAGTGAGCGAGTGGCTGCGTGGTGCTTAGTTGCTGGCTGGGGTTAAACCACGACACACTGAAATATAGAAGCGAATGTATTTTCCAGTGTCAGAGAACAGGTTTCTTGGCTACCAAGCCAGAAGAATGCTGTTTCCATTCTTTGCATTTGATGTTCCCTGTATCAGTAGTCATGCTTTATGTAGGAGGAAGGAATAAATGTCTCCATCTGGAGACATGGCAGTGATGCACTGATGCTATGTGATGAGTTTGTTCATTCACCCAGCTTCATGCATGACAGCCTCTGGACCAAGGGGTGACAGTGAAAGCTGCAGGTATGGCTTGCATCTTAAGTGCTCTGAAATTAAAATGTACAAAAAGCATCCATGCTGACAGATGCACAGAATGTTTCCACCCAGCATGAGGCTTAGCATTCAGAAGTAGTTAAGAATCTGTCTTTATTTTATCACAAATAGTTTCTACTTAGCAATGCAACATTAGGCAGCAAGCTTTGAAGAGGGCTTTGTGTTCAGAACAGCATCTTGGTACATTTCCATCAGTTATAAAGGGAGATGTTTTGGAAGAGTGAAACAGAGGTGAAAGCAACATTAACCCAGCTGCTTGAAGGACATGTCCATATGCTTGGCTGTTGTGCATTGGAAACAAAAAGCCACAATTACAATTAAGTTGAAGAAATAAAAAGAGGTATAATAATAAGCTGCTTCAATGGCCTGCTGATGAGCTATTCGATCAAATCCTTAAACAAGGAGGGATGTGCCAATGATTCAAATCTGAATGGCACCTGTGCAGTACCATTCAGGAAAACTCCATGTTTTAGTTTTTTAAAGATGGGGTTGATGCTGAAAGGATATATGCTGTCTTGATTTAAAATCTACATTTCTGCTTGATGTGATTTCTGGGTTTTCAATTTGATGCAAGGATTGTCTTCACCAGGCAGAACCAATAAAGGTACAGTTTGACCTTTGAAGTCTCCAACTGCAAAGCCAGGATGAGAGATTCCTTCCTTCCACACAGCCATTGCTGCCTCTGCTCTTCTGTTAATTATCTGCTTAGGTGGGCCCCAGCAGGCTTTTGTGGGGCTGTGCTGTACAGTGGCTGAGTGAAATTATGTGGCCTAAGACATCTCCACGAATAGGGACAATGGTGCAGCAAGAGTCTAGTAACCTGTAGCTGAGAGCTTGTATCTTTGCTTTTAAAGTACTTGAACTGTACCATTACTTTCTTAATAAGTAGCCTGGCATAAAAAGAACACTGTGTAAAGCAGGAATTTGAAAACAGTCTTCTGTCTGCTGCTGTTAAGCAGAAGGAACTTTTCTATAGGAAAAAATATCTCCCTTTTGTATTCAAAGAATGCTGATAAGGTTTGTTGCTAAGGGAACCATTTAATGTCCATCCTTGAATTTGATAGTGTACCTGTGCAAGTAATTATGCAGAGTCTATGTCCCTTTGTTTCTTAGGGCAGAGGCCACCCAGAGACAGAAGTGGATTTTAGAGGGAGAATGCTTCATACCTTTCAGCATACATGGTTGACTGATAAAATGAGGGCATGTTTCTTGCCACCTTACTTTTTTTGTATTGGAGAGTATTTAATTAATTATGTTGCCTTAAACTGCATTTTGATAAATATCTGGGAATGGAAACCAGAAGGTCATTTAATACAAGCTTATATGGAAGTGGAATTTCATATGCTGGCTCAATTAGCATTGCTGCTTTAAAGAGCAGCAAACTAGAAATTAGCTTTCTGTTCTGTAAAGAAAACTGGGAGGTTGTTATAGGCTACTTTTGGTGATGAGAATAGCGGACAGTTGTGCTGTGACTTTCAGTATGAGGACTCAGTCTAAAGAAAGGATTGTTATTCTACAGAGAAGGCGGCTGAAATAAAAAAGTCTTTCCTTTAGTTAGAGGGCTTTGCTTCGGTCAAATGTTGCTCATTGTCTTAGGTATCCATTTCAAATTGTTATCACAATATTCAGTGTGTAGCTTTCTGACTTAATGCCTTTCAAACTTGTTTGAAGGGTCTTCTCTATAGCCTTTCTATAACATGTCACCATGGAAGCACTTACAAAAATAATCTTTTAAATATTCTTTTGCTTCTCTGGTATTATTCCCCTTTTATAAAAGAGGAAGGAGGATACAAATTGAAGTTTACTTGAATAAAAGCTGGTCTTTCATATTGTTTTTACTATGGTCCTGAAGGTTTAAAATGTGGCATTCCTTGACTTCAGGCTTCATTTGAGTGCTTTGGTTTTTTAACATTAGGCAGATATGAACTTAATATCAAGTTGCATTTACAAATTAAAACATTTTGTGTAGACTTACATATATTAGGAAAATTTACTTCACATTAACAAAAAATTTGCTTTGCTGGGTTACTAGTATAGACAAGGTTTTACCTTCTGGTGTGTAACTGCTATCAGTTGAACATAAAGGTTTCTGCTGCTAACATTAGCGAGTCATAATCACTTCCTTAACGGGCTGTATTCTTACTTGCAAAAAACTCAGCATTTGAAACAAAAGTTCAGTTGCCAACCTGCAGTAAAATATGATGCCTGATGCTTAATACAGTGCAGGGACTGTATATGAATTATGAATCATCCTTTGCTTTTACGTTTAATGACTTGTGGGATATGGATGGATATTTTTGCATCACTTTAATGCATAGTTAAAGCCCAATATAAACAAGTTGATCTAAATGAAGTGACTCAGAATTCAGGAACAGAGTGGTTTGCAGTGGAGAGAGCTATAAAATTGGTGATCTTCTTTTTGGCTCATTTAAAGTGGGTCTTTCCTTGACTCAGCTCAGCCAGATAGGTTATCAATGAGTGGTGTAGTGCTCTAACATGGCATTGTGTTGAACATACAGAGACTGTTTCCAGGCTTTGGTTCAGATGTGGAAGGCCTGCAAAGAGTGGGTAAAGCAGAAGTTAGGAAATGGAAGAAACTTTACTGCTCTATCTCCCATGCTGGCTGCTGTTTCTTGGTCTACTCAGAGCCAAATTCAGGCCTTGGCAAAAAATGCAGCACAACTGCTCTTATTAGCAGAATCAGAGTGCCTCTTCAAATGTCAGAAATCATGTACTGCCAGACACTTTCTACAGCATCTGTGCACGGTGAAATAACCTTGACTCTTTTGTCATGAAGACCTGACAAAATTAGCTCACTCTCCCCCATGGCCTGTGCCCTCTGGGAGAAAGTGCTGGAGAGAAAAGTTTGTATTCTTTAGTAAAGAATGGGTCTGTTTGTACTTACTGAAGGAAGAAGGCCAGGTTATGTCACAGCTCTAGTTAGTGTTCATGTCAAACTCAGGGAACAAATATTACTATTTCTAATATTCCTGTGGGAATGGCTCAAATGATTCAGTTTTTAATGACTCCAGTTGTGCAGTGGCAGCTGAAGGATTGGTGCAGAAATTGAGTTTTAAAAATAAGTGAGGGAGTCCAGCCTTTGGGTCTTTTTTTTTTTTTTAGATTGTAGCACTTTAGGCAATACTTCACAATGAAGAAACGTTACACACTTAGATGTTCCTTTTGCTATCACTAGCCTTTTCTTTTCACATTTTTACAATGTTCTTAAGAATAATCTTGCTAAGAAATGGTAAACAGCAATTTTAGGGCTGTTGAAGATGTATGACATAGAGCACAGCAAGCATTATTATAAAGCAAATTTCTTTTGCTTTCTTCAGGTATCCATGGGTTCAACATTGCTCATGGTCTCTGTGGTACCCGTGCCAAATAATTTCATGCTTACATGTTTAGTATGCCTGCAATGGTAGGACAAACTAGTGAAGAAATTGAAGTTGATATCTTGGTTATCTGATATTTCCCTTCTCACAGATTCACTTTGAAAACTAGACTAGATGAAGATAACTGTAGTGAGCCATAATCACTGGCTACTAGAGATTTAGTGAAGACCAAGTACTTAGAAACCTAGATAATTTATATTAATTTCATGGTCCTGCTAAATTGGATAGCAGAATTTTGTTATTGCAGATTGATCTACTTGGAGGGAAGTTCAAAGAAGGTTGAGTATAGCTCTTGGAGCTAGAAAAGCATGTGGCAGTATGTTTTACTTCAGCCTCTGGTTTGAAGAACACAGAAATCGGG
Source organism: Haliaeetus leucocephalus (assembly GCF_000737465.1). NCBI lineage: Eukaryota > Metazoa > Chordata > Aves > Accipitriformes > Accipitridae > Haliaeetus > Haliaeetus leucocephalus. Next base: position 1,074,583 of record NW_010972676.1, read on the forward strand.
TGAAGTCTTAAGTAGTTTCAGAGTTTATTTCTGGAGCACGCCCATGGGACTCTGCCTGTCCTTGGGAAGGAGCAAGGAATGAGCTTTCTCTGTTCAGCCTTACCTAAAAGTTAACTCTGCTGCACTTTTACATGCTGACTGTAGCAGGAGATGGGAAAGCCCCTGTTGCAAAAAGCTTTTATTAAATGGAAATTAATGAATGATTAATGAAAATTATTAGCAGGTCATTTTCCTGAGAAAACTTTCACCCTATACTTACTTGAGGTTTCATATAGCATGGAATAAGTCACCTGTTTGCAATTCTGTCCTGTTTTTGGCTGGGACAGAGTTAACTTTCTTCCTAGTAGCTGGTAGAGTGCTGTATTTTGGATTTAGTATGAGAATAATATTGGCAACCCATTGTTTTAGTTGTTGCTAAGTAGCGCTTATCCTGAGTCAGTGACTTTTCAGTTTCTCATGTTCTGCCAGTGAGGAGGTGAGCAAGAAGCTGGGAGGGAACATGGCCAGGACAGCTGACCCAAACTAGCCAAAGGGATATTCCATACCATAGAATGCCATGCTTAGTATAAACTGGGGGGAGTTGGCCAGGAGGTGCTGATCGCTGCTTGGGGACTGGCTGGGCATCGGGTCAGCAGGTGGTGAGCAATTGCATTGTGCATCACTTGTCTGTCTTGGGTTTTATTCCTCTCTTTTTGTTATCTCCTTTTTCATTACTATTATTATTATATACTATTTAATTTCAATTATTAAACTGTTCTTAAACCATGATTTACCTTTTTTTCTTCCGGTTCTCCTCCCCATCCCACCGGGGTGGGGAGGAGTGAGTGAGTGGCTGCGTGGTGTTTAGTTGCTGGCCGGGGTTAAACCATGACCACTTCAAAAAAAGTCTCTGGCACAACATCTCTGATGCAGATAAAAATAATGGCTTTTACAGCTGAAGCCATAGGACTGTGTTCAAAGGAAAGTTACAGGAAGGAGAAAAGTAAATGTGAAGCCAGCATCTTCCTGACTTAGTCTTCTGTTACTCAATGGAAATTGAAGCTGGAAATGCACGTGGTAGCTACAGACAAGGCCATTCAAAGCAAAAATAGGGCAAGTGAGTGTATCTGGGGACGTAACAAATGCTGGCAATGCTGTAGCAGCCTGTCAAGCAAGGTGGTGAAGACAGACTGGATCAATGCAAGAAACAATTAATTGACAGCCTCTGAGGAATAGGCAATAAAAAAGATGTGGGAGGTGCAATCATTCAAATGGCTTTATTGGTCGCTGCTTTGTCAGCCATGGTTTAAGACTTTTATAAAGGTATTTTCCAGTTCTTTATTTAGATCGCATGTTCAGCTGTACTGTCTAGTTAGCTGAAGAGAGATTAAAACCCAGGCATGCCGTAGGTGTTGAACTTCCCAACCCTGCTTTCAGATTTTTACACAAAGTTCACTGCCTCCCTGACCCCTTGCTTTAAAGCTGCTCCCCTCATGGTTTTTGTAGGACTATTATCTGACACTTATTTCCATAGTCAGGTTCAGTTCTGCATGCTTGTTCTCCCATAAGGTAGTAATGCCTGCAAGTAAGACTGTTTAGTATGGGGGATGGGAAATGAGCAAGCTAGAAATGGTTGGATTGATTTCTGACAAGAAAAAATGTGGCAATACAACTAGCAAGCCAGGTTTAATATTAAATTTAATGAGCATTAGTGCAAAGGGTAAGTTTGAGATCTAAAACCATTAACAAGTCATAAAATTAAATTTTCTTCAGGAACAGCAGCTTTATGGCTTTGTGGGTATCCACAGAGGGCCAAATGGTGAATCCTGTGCTTATTCTCTTATTTTACAAGTCCAGTGCTGAAATCAGCGGGGCTGTTCATGAAGCTGAGGTATTACTGGTTGCCAGAGGCTTGCTATCTGGCAGTACTACTTGGTACACATTTAGCTGACCCTGTTCCTCAAATGTGGTGCACACAGGTGGAGTCCTGCACCCTGTGCAGATTTCTTGTTGCAGTTCTGAGATGAAGGCACTGAACTGGGATACAGGAAGTTTTGGTTTCATTCCTACCACTGCTAGATCTTTCTGCATACCCCTTCCAAAATTAACTGCACCAGCTCCCTTTTTTAAATTGACGCTAGTAATGAAGAGATTCAGTACAATTTCACTGATATTATCGTAAAGCTTCCATGGGTACCAGTAGCATGCCATCCAATCAAATGTTGTTTGTCAGGGTTGGGTATTTATTCTAACTCTCTGGCCTAGACCAAAGATTTTCTGGCCAAAATTCAGCCATCACAGTCATTTCAGAATAAGCAGTGTTTGAATACAGAGCTGAAAGCTGTGAGGACACAGATGAAGCAGTGAAAGAAAGACTGACCACTATTCATCTTGGTTATCTGTAGGAGCAGAAATACAATATGGTAGCTCTAAATCCAAAAGACAGTAAAAAATGCTAGACCCAGCTAGCAACACAGGAAGATTCAGGTGGGAAGATTGCACTTGCTGTGGGTGACGCCATTAACTTTTGCATCTTGGCCTTGTAATCCAAATTCTTCTAAATATCAAAAAGCACTTGCTAAACCAGCTTAGCCACATGTCAAAATTTGTGAAAAGCAGAAAGATAAGTCTGCATTCACACTTTTTTCAACTAGTAGCTGTGTGTAAAGGTCTTATGTATTTGGGGCTCATCTGCTTTCAGATATTTTTAAATCCCCAAATCTCTCTTCAGCACTGAAAGTAAAACCTTTCTGAAAAGAGTGATAGTTCTAGAGAATATTATTTCTGTGAAAACATGTAAACTTGGAGATGTTTTGAGGAGTTCTGGGCTGAAAATTAGTAACAGTGATGTAAGCTATTAAGACAGGAAGCAAACAAAATAAATACAACTGTTAATAGTAATCCTTTGGTACAGCCTTTTCATAACAGTGCTTCAAGCAGCTGCAGTGCCGAGTGGGAGGAAGCTTCATGGCTAGGTAGCTCTTCCCTGTTGCGTGACCTTCAGGATATACTGCAATACTTCTGCTAGCAGAGCCCAATAGTTTGTTTGCAGTTTCCTTAGTTTTAGGCTTACTGTTAACTGTATTAACATGCTAATTGAAGTTACAATTATCGAGACAACTGCAATATTCCTTGTCACATCAGCAAGTTTTATAGCCTCCAGTTGTAGGCTGCAGCAATATAATTTTCTCTGAATATTTCATAAAAGGGACATTAACACTCTTGGTGATAAAGTAATGTAACAGTGCACATAAAGCAAACCCTAAGGTAGCACTATTTTGTTTGTGGAACAAATACAAGAACCACTTTGGAAAATGATTTATTCTTTGGAGCTCATTTTTCATTTTGCTCCATCTGCTTTCTTCCCTTCATATTTTCCAAGCATTCATTTTTTTCATCCAGAAAATAAAATTGTGTAGGCCTACATAGTTTCTACTTCTAACTCTGAATTTTGAAATGATGCTATAATGAAGAGGTTAGCAAAAACGTACTGTGACTAGGCAAGGTTCTGGGACAAAACAATTAATAGTTGATGCTATCTTCCTTTCCTGTTTTCAGCATATTGCGTTGCTGGATAGCATAAAGCCTTATTGGAGGTTTATTTAAACTTTTCTACCTCTGTCCCTGTTTCTTCTCTTAGTACTAAACAAAGTGCATTTGTCACTGGTGTTTTTAACCACAACATCAGATAGCAAGTTACTGGTCTTTTTCATTATTAATTCATTTTTCATTTGTTTGTTTTAGTGGCAAGATGGAATTAGAGTGGAGGTAGTGTTACAAGAAGATTGATTGAAAGTGTTTCATGGCAAGACCTACAGGTGTAGGATATAGTATTGATAGGGTAATGAAAACTCATAATGGTATAGATTTTCAGGAATGGGAAAGAAAAACTACAGCCAATAAATTGTGCAGCTACTGTAAGGACCTAAGAGACTGAAATCTCACCTGCTAAACAAGTAAATCAGCATTTTACACCTTAATTTTGAGTATTGCAAATATGTTATTCTTAATTTATACATGTAAATACACCAACAGTGCTGGAAAGCTTTGTGCACAAAATATCTTGGGTTTTTTGGACTGTATATGGATATATGTGTACATGTAGGGCATGTATGCTTCAACATGATCAGGCTCTCCTCCCTTAGTAGAAAGATCATACTAGTATGGGGAGAGGATACTGTTTAGCTCCTTTGAAGATGTTCTGGATTGCAGTGGTTTTAGTTGTCTTCACTGCATTCTATGAGAAGCAGATCATGCTCTTACTTCTCCCAACCAGCCCAAATGTGAGAGCCTCTGCAAACCCTGCAGGAACTTCCACAAGCTCCTTCTCTTCCCTCTGATTGCACTGAAGGACTGAGAACACTCAGGCACTCCTGTGTGCCTCCTGGATGAAAGGTTTCTTGGTAAAAGCTGGAAAGGACCGTCTGGCTCCATCTCTGTTCTCACTGTTAATTATCACTCCAAGACTAGTGCCAGGTCACATCACCAGACTTCTCTTTTCAAGTGTCCTGAGAGGACGTCTTTTCCATGTGTTATTTTATATGGTACTTCTTGCAGGGTTTCTTCAGTGTTAAAGTAATTCTTTAGTAGTGAACTTTTTGCAAGAGTATTGCAGTGGTAGAAGTGACCTAATGTGATAATGGACATTGCAAAAGCATTTAATATCTTTTTGTAAGGTTTCTTCATTTCAAGCCTAATGTTTGGAACACAGCACCACTTAAAACATGATACTGGCAGACATCACTGAGTAAATCTGTCAATGTGATTTGATGGTGGTAGTGGGCAGCGTTTCTGAGCTTCTCTGCTTTTGGTGCAGGTTTGTAAGGAGGAGCTCTGGCAAGTCAGGGAGTAGTACTTGGAGGATTATGGGGAATTAACTGGAACATATATACTTTTGTCTTCTGGGGAATCTGACTGCATCCCTCTGCATTGGGACTAGATTACAGCAATACAAAGCAGCCAACATAATTGGTCAAGTTTTTCCTATGGTTTTACAAAGTCAGGGTACCAGTGAATCTATTTATCTCTTGGGAAATTTATAGTGAAAAATCTAGAAAGAAACTAGATTGTTCCAGCAGAAACAGATTTGCTGAGGAGAATTCAGTTATGTGCTACTTCCAAAGAAATGTGATACATCATTCACTCCTGGACAGAATGTAATTTCTGTGACTAAAATTTTCAGGCAGTCTAGGATAGCTAGGGAATAGAACTAACTGGATTTCTTCTTCGCACACTAATTATTTCTTAAGTTTGAAGCATGTAAATGCTTCATGTTAGAAGCATACAGACATTAGGAAAATGTTAGTGTACATATATATATGAAGAGTTTCCAACACCTGAGTAAAATCTTAAAAATCTCTAGATAGACCTGAAAAGATGGCTGGCTGAAAGATGAAGTCTATGCTGATTTGAGACAGTGTTTCTCAACTGGCAAAGTACTGGCTCTATAATCTGCTTGTAATGCAATAATTGAGAAAAGTTACTTGCACAGTAGAAATCTAGTACAGTTGTCTCATGTCTTAGAGGATGAATGTTCATTTTAATTTCTGCATGCACAAAATTCTTGTTCTTGTACAAATAATTGAATGCCTTACAAAATTAGATTTCAGTTCACTCACAGAAACCAAGCTAAATCAGTAATCTGGTAGCTTTGGCTGTAATATCAAGTATTTATTTAAAATGTTGGTGACTTTGGGTGGTATCTGCAAAAGAGTATTGTATTCTTAGAAATGCTGGTAGAGAATGGCAAGAGGCTGATTGGCAAAGGAGCTGCACCATGTCCCAGCATGTTCTCTGTTGAAGTTTTCAGCCTTTCTCTGGAGCCGGCCTCACAGGAAGCTCAGAGCAGCTGATGAACAATGGTATTAAGGTAGATCCTGGGATGTGCATCTCTGTGCAGCTCTTTGCCACTTTAACAAGGTGGTCCCTGGGGAAGCCTTACTGACTTACGGATATCCACAGTAATAGCACCACAAAATCAGTGGACTAGATTTAACCCAGCATATACTCAGAAAAGCACCTCCTGACAGATGTTGCTTAGTGATACAGCACTGGTTTTCAAGGAGGTCATGCAAAGTACTCTACACTGGAAAGCACATAGGAGCCGGAACTGTCTGAGCTAGAGCCAAGAAAGTAGAGTTCATGGAATAAAAATGCAATTCCCCAGACAGAAATAGCACAAAATCCTGCAGCATTCTTTACTACCATCTGGTTGCTGAGAACACACACCATAGCCTAAATTACATACCATACTGTCATGTCAGAGTAGGAAGCATGGGTGAGCAACTGTATTACATGCACTGTTAATATTTTAACTGTATCATTCCTCATTTTCAACTTGAGGAGCCCTTAGGTGCATAATTTTATTATAGGCATGACTGAAGTTGGGATCACTTCTGGAAGAATTCAGGTTTTTTTTCTGTTGTAATAGTAGTAACATCACAGACCAATCCTTGGGAAAATGGAGGAAATCCACCATTAATTTTAGCGCCAAGGGGAGTTGAGTTTGACTACAGCTTGTCACTGTTTTCAACACAGTACTACATCTATTCTTGAATTTTACCACCCAGAGAGAAGCAGCTATATGGGCCAAATCTATCAAAAAAATAATGTATGTGGTTGAACCAACTTGCACCTTATATCAGCTTTTACAGAACATTTGGCATAGTGAAAGAAAAACCACGTTTTTTCCTATCCAATCCTGATTTCTTACTTGCTTTAAGGGAATAAACCAGATTAATGCCAAAAATCCCCATGCTCATGTCATTAATCCCTTCTGGGAATAATCAGCTGAGTTTTTTTCTTCTTGCAATACCCAGAAATAACTAAATTTACTGTTGTGTTTTTTTTTTTTTATACTACTCGGAGAAAGCTTTATGGATAAGTTTATCCATAGTGGCTTTGTTTTGGAAGAGTCATTACCAGAAGCAAGAATTTACTGACACCTCAGTGAACTGCTTTTGGTGTTGTCCTTAAACCCAAAATGTGTGAGGCATTCATATGGGATTGCTCTGCATATGGAACGTTTATTTTTGTGCCAGATAAATTAAAGTTTAAATAGTTTACACTTTGAAGGATTCCAGCAAGTTTCCTTCCACCCTGAAATTAATGTGTCATTCAGATGCCTCCTTAGATCTCCTTAAAATTATTAGTTCTGAGTTTGCAATTCTCACTTGCATGACATCTGCCAAGTAGCCACTCAAATTATTTTATTTCCTGCAAAACATAATTGGACACTATGAAAACATTCACAGAGTATCCTTTGAAACTTCTTTGTGGATGGGTGCATTTAACAATTTTAACTTGCTTTACTTGCATAAATGCAGATAACAGCATCTTGTGTGGCCCAAGTGTTCTAATTGTTCCCTGCCAGGGAACAGATTTTAATACCTGCTGTGATCCTTCCCCAGTCCTTCTGCATCTCTCACACTGGTGTTTGAAACCATTGAGCTTTCTGTACAGTCATCAGTCCCTGTCTTCAATGTTAGTCTCTGCTCAGGGCTGATAAGTAATGAAATGGTGATATAAAGAAGATCCAGAGTAGATTATGACGCCTAATGAAGATCTGGTTGACTGAGAAACCCACACACTTGTGTCTCAGCTCACACACGTTTAGTGTCTGTTTCTGTGTAGTGAAGCTGCTTGATTACTATGAGCTGTTAGTTAGCCAGGTTTATACGATGTCTGATCTGAATCTTCCCCAGGGGACCAGTAGTGCATAGGGAACAATTAGGGTTCACTCCACAGGCTTTGCTACTTTGTTTCAAGTTTCAAGCCATTTCATGGCCACATTGAGAGGATGAGAAGGAAGACAGATGCCTTACTAGTGAGAGAAGGGAACTAAAAACATATTAGTTGAATACTAACAGAATTTTAAGCAGTTCCTTTAGCTGTAAAAGCCTTGCCACCCCTCACTTCCTCCACATGCTCAGTCTTCAGTGTTGCAGAAATACACATCTTGCACACATTAACAGTTCAGTGATGGCTCTGTGCAACTCCCTTTAGAGACAGGGAAAAGAGTGTGGGAGCAGTTTGGAGTCCCAGCATCCATTATCCCTTCTGCCAAATTGCTGCAGTATGGCAACCAGATGGGAGTTATGCCATTTCTCCTAAAGAATGAACCACCCTTTGAGTAAGGCTTTTCATTAAGGACAAAATCCTGGTACCTCAGGCACAGCTCTCCCACTGTGTTTGGGTTTTTTTGTTTGTTTTTTTTTTGACTGTCAATATATTTTGATCAGAGACACTGTATAGTGGAGAGTTTATTTAATAGGTTTTATTGTTAAAATAAAATTATTTTAATCTTGTAAGAGATGAAGGAACAGAAGAAACCAAAGGTATACAGCAGATGGTGAACAGTAAACTCGAAACATCATTCTAAGATAAAGGTACTGATGTTTACATTTATTTTTAGCCACATGCTTTCAGCTTTCCTCATCCATTTCACATGTTAGCACAGGTGAAAATATTTAATTAGTGTTTACATATTATAGTTGTCTTAGTTTCAAGTGTAGTTAAACATTTGGGACATACTGTTCAAAACTGCATTATAATGTAAAGTGTACAATTTATGTACAGTAATAGAATGCAGAGACATCTTTGCTCATCTGAACACAAACTGTTCACTCAGCCTGTCCATGTAATTATGGTAAATGCATGTGCAATGGCAAGGAAAAAAGCACGTAAGTTATGAACATTTTTCCTTCAGAAGTCTGTCTTTAGAAATCTAATTTCTAGATACTGTATCAAACTTAAAGTCATACCAATTCAGTCCAGGTGGTGATCAACTGTTGTTGAAAGTTTCCTTAAGCATTCAGTAAAGGCATTAGCCTGAAAGTTATCTGCAGGGAAATTTCATGTACAGCTTCACATACTTGCAAAACTTTGCCAGCGATGCACTCTGAGTCATTTCATCCACATCTATATTTGGGCAAACCATTTGCTTAGGTATTTTATGCCATCTGTGAATGTTCATCTGCAGTTTATGTGCCAGATGTGTATTGGCAGCATACATGCTACCAAAAACAAGGATCCAGAAATATAGTAGTAAGCTCAGCGTTGCAAATGGATAAAATCTTTGCAATCTACACAATTAGAGTTTGCTAAATGAATGCATTAAACTTACATATAAAGAGCAAAAAATAGGACTTGCAGTCTGCCCTTCAAATCTATGTCTCAAGGAAGCCATTTTTACAGGTGCCTAAGCAACAGCAGAGGGAAGCTGTAATTCAGTTGATCCTAGGTGATCTGCTATGGTCACATAATTTAAATGATTTTCCCATTACTTGAGTATTCTAGTTTTACAGCATACTTTATGTCATTTAATCCTGGCTGACTTGTGGAGTAATTCAAAGCCGCCATTTTGGTATGGGATTTCTCTTGATACCACCATTTCCCTTCTCTTTGTCAATGCAGGGGGTGAGGGGACAGCACTATATACCCCTATTTTAGCATGGTTTCCCTTTGAAATAGGGGAAAAGACAAGATGCAGTCCCCAGAAGAGATGCTGGAGGAAGAGGAAGCCTTCTACTTTCTCTGATGTGCTCACTACACGATTAGAAAATCTCAACCTTGAAAGAATAGTGGGATGGATTTTAAGATAATTATCCACAAATGCAGAGTGGGGAAGGAGTAGTTCAAAAGGGTAAAACTACAACAGCTCTTCTGCAGCGGATATCCAGTTAGCAACAAACCAGAGGCTGGCCTAGCACAGCCTCAGAGAAAGGAAAAGCTCTGAAACAGTGATTGAGTTAATGCAGCAAGATAGATATATATGTAGGAGAGGGTATGGTGGGAAATTCTCTAAATGTTCAAGTTCTGTGGGAGGTATGCATACAAATCCACTTAACAGTTGAGTTAGTGAGGCATATTCTTCCCACACAGTATATTGGAAGAATTGAGGAGGTGTATTTTAAGAGAGCATAAGATCTGCTAATTAAAAGCATAACCCACGGTCCGCTAGGCAAGTTAGCTCATGCAGAGCTTTGTGCTCTTGTGGCTAAACTAGATAGCCTGGTATCAACTGTGGTCTAAATTTAACTTGGATGTTTTTATATTATCCTTATCTGTGACTGCAGCAGACATTCCCTAAGGCATCACTTAAACTGGTGAGGCACCCCTCATGAGTAGGCATGAAACTTTGTTAATGAGTCCTGAAGCTTCTCAAGTTCCTCCTACAAGAGTTGCTTGGTATTGTGAGCTGTCAAAGGTCTGACTGAAGTGGGGCCCCACCTAAAAAACAAACGCACTGCCCCAAGGATCAAAGTAATGCTTTGTATATCCCAGGGACCACCCGTAGCTCAAGCATGACCACTATCTTTCTAATTCTCAGTTTCTATAATCAAGACTCCATTAGAGTCTTTGTTTGCTTAAACACTAATGCTCCCTAGTTCCTAGCTGTAAGACCTTTCTAAATGTAGCTGCAGCATGCAGCCTAGAAATATGTTTTTGAGGTACGACCTGCTCTCTGTATCTTTGTAGACTGAAGTCATGGGACAACCTACCCATGAACCCTGGGAGAGTTAGGGACATAATAGTTTGAGCTCTTGCTCAGGTAGGTGAAGTCCTGTTGTTGGGGAGATCTACAGGATCCTTTCTTATGACTATATTCTCCCTGTGCTGCACAGCTTAAATTCAGTCTTTTTTTTCAGGAGTTTGTAGACTACTTGTGATGAAGCCAATGTGTAGTGGTAGGAGCTATAAAAATGATAGCCTGTTTTTTTCCTTGCTCTAAGAATATGGCTGGGAGATTTCTCAGGAGGGTACAGAGTCCAGGTATAAGTCCTCACTATGCTTTTGAGGAAACATTTTATGCTGTTTTGAAGGCTGAGCTCTGGTCCTTGCCTGACAAGTTTCAGTGCTAGTGCAACAGTGTTCTGACTTCTGATCAAGTTCTGGGAAGTCTCTTCGCATCGAGGCCAAGGAACTAGCCAAAACAGAGTCTCCCAGGCCTTTCTTAGGCTGGCCTTACCACTGATGCCTTCTCTTCTCCATCCTTCTTCTGTGTTTTGGTGCTGTTATCTCCTCACAGAAATCCTTACTCTAATGGAACCCAAACTGATAACTCAGAGCTTTTTGGCATAATCTGCACTCACTGCAAGGTTTGTGTGTCTCATGATATACACACCCATTTTAAATCATCACATATAGAATGAATGCTATAGCAGTGTTGTTCCAAGAACACTTAAAGAAAAATCTTATTTTCTTGCTTCGTGTCCAACACATCTTCATCTTATTTTATGTTTGGTGTCATGTCTGCAACCTTAACTTTGCACTTTTCATTCATTGCTTTCCTTGTGTAAATACCCAGCTACCCTATTCCATTCCTCTTAAGAATATATTTTTTTGTTTGTATTAAGAGAAGCAGTTTGATCAGTGAGGTATCCTGATGGACAGAACTAGATTTGCCATGCTAATCTGAAAGATTATGATGAGTATAATTATGGTAAGATGTGGGAGAGCATTCAGAGACTTAATTGTACAGCATTTAGTTAAGAGCCTTAGGTGTATTTAGTGTTACAACTTAGAGCTGATTCTTAATAAGGGTGTATCTTTTCCTTTGGGATTTTAAAAGCCTAAGCAGAGGTTAAGAAGTGTTCAGTTGGGAGCTGAGGTGACTGCACAGGGCTCTATCCTGACTTTTAATATAAGCCTCCAGAACATAGTACTTAGAGGCCTGTATGTACTGTCTGCAGAGTATTTCAGCTATAATAAGTGTCTGAAGAGGAAGTAAAATTTTGCACTATTTTCCTAACTAAGCAATCATATTTTATGCTAGAAGTATGCAGGATAAAACACCACCACTGTCTTGCTTTGACATTCACCCTAGCTGGAAAGCACTGAAAGGCTAGATTGCTCCAGAGAAGTTTAAGTGACTTTATATTTGACAAGCTTGAAAATACTTTGCTTAGACTTCACAACATTCAAATTTCTATTTAATTATAAAAATAGAGACGTTTCTACTTCATTATGTAACACTGAGAAGGTCATCCTTGGAGAGGTGTTGTTGCCAGGCTGACCCATATATTTATATGCCAGTACGATGTGGTGCACCTAGAGCATTGTTTTGGCAATAAGCTGGCTGTGTCCTTTCCAGCCTCCTTTATCTCCAATGTGAACCATTTGCCATGAGGCTGCTCCTGGCAATGAGCTTCCCCACCACACAGTGTACCAGGTAAAAGCTGTGAGGGCATGAAATCAACTTTTGAGCATTAATTGTTCAGTCCTCCAGAGCAAGGATGCACAAGTAAGTGTTCATTTTTCCTCTAATCCCAGCGAATGGCTGTGTTCCTGACTATCTTCCATCTACAGAAAGCTGTCTTCTGAGCTTGGTGGTGCCTTTAGTCTGGACTAGCTGGTATGGGTAAGAGCTTAGGTCCTCTTTCTCTGCAGGCTGCTAACCTTCCTACTTTGCCCTGAAGATGAAGAGGAGGACGCTCAGGTGGTGATAATCTAATGACTTCTATAGTCCCTCTATATGCTCAAAAAGAAGTTAATTCTCCACATTCTCATTATCCTGGAGGAAGAATCCATAGTTTGCTTTCTGTAGCACAACCTGTCCTGGGACATGCCCCTGAAATCACAGCAATACATAGGAGAAAGCACCTTTTGGTAACTAATTTCTTTAGCGTGGCTTTGCAAAGTGGTGATGCCCACTGCTTGGACTGGGCTAATCCTTGTGCAAGTCACCCAAGAAGACATGTCTTAGGATTTATGGACACTAATATTAATGCTTTTAATTAAAATGTGTTAAAAGATGCTCTTATTACTTATATTTAAAACAGCTTTTCAAGTCATAGTAGTTTAGTCATGGCTCATAACCACTTAGTCCTTCTTTGCACACACCTTTAACCTCTGCTACTTGTGTTTGTAATATGCTTAAAGCTGCTATTAATTTTATTGGACTGTAATAAGCTACTTATAAAGGCATTTTTAAATTATGACCCGATTCCTTGAAGTCAGCTTACGTGGTATTTTAAATGTCAGCTCTAGAACTTCTTTTAGTACATAAGACATTTTTTTAATTTTAATTGTTACACTTACAATGCTGAACTTTGTACATGTGTCTGTTGATTATATTCTCATACCGAATACTCTACCTCAAGTTGAATAGATGATATGAGAGTATTTGCAATGCATTGTGAAAGCACCTTACTGTGTGGGGGATGTCCAAAAGCAGAGGATACCGTACATCACTCTGTTTGAGGTACAGCATATCGCTGTGTTGATACAGAATCAGAAAAAAGTATTTCATAAAGCAAAAGTCAAAGTCATTTTGCATGCACAATTGCTACAGGGAGTTTGTTTGTAGATTTGCATGTAAAATGTGTTCTGGCCCTACTTTATAAGAGGCAGGCTTTAATGGGTTTTGGACCTCATTGGGTAGGAGTCTTTAGGTTACCTATTAATGTTTAATTACATGAAATGTGTGTTTAGTAGATTGTGCAGTTATCACCTGGAAACCTTAAGGTTGGAACCTGTGAGCTGCTGATAGCCTCTGATGCAGAGCTCCATGGGTGTTAATGTTGCAAAGATCAGATCTCTCATTTGTGGCTTCTTTGGAGTGGACCTTTTCTTTGGCAGTTATCTGCACTGTCCTGTTGAGATAGCTCTGCAGGGTTATTAATAAATGTAGAAAGCTGCTGCATAATCTATTAATAGAACGGAGATTTTCAAGTCTGGATAAAGGTGAACATATAGCTAGGTTGATTGAGTCTTTTCCAATGTAATTTTTTTCTTGGGTGGAAACTTTTAAATTCTCTGGGCTTTTATTGGTCAGTTTTCCTATTTGTTGTGTTGTTTGTGTGTTGTGGTAGGGCCAAGCAATACCTGTTCCCTCTACCCATAGTTTGCAAGTGGAAGGTAATATAGAATAGGAAAAAGGACCACAGCCACTGCTCTAATCTGTACAAGAAACAAATAGGTGGCATAAATAGCTGTGTTTAGTTGGCTTTGCCCTGGCTGTTTCAAAAGATACTACTGTTACCTATCAGTAGGTTTTTCATTTCCGGGGTGGGGAGAGGGAAGTAGTGTTTTGGAGATGAAATAGCACAGAAAAAAGTAAATTTTATTGTCAGGTGGTAGCATATAACTAGCCCAAAATGCAACTGCAAAAAGAAAGGACAAATTAAAAATGAGCAACTGGGGAGAAAAAAAGAAGTGAGCTCATCTGCTGACAAGAAATGAAAGGACTATTCCCTAAATAGTGTGTCAGTCTGTTCTTTTTATCTTTTTTTGTAACACAGAGCCAGACAGCTTGGGGGTAAGGGATTAAGACTGTCTTTTGTCAGTGGCTTCAATCAGGCCAGGTCAGTAGTGACTAATATTTGTGATAGCTGTGATGGCAGCCTTTGGATTTCTCTGAAATTACTCTGGGATATCTCAGCAATTAGCTGACAGAAACCCTTTAAATGCTGGTCCCAGTGAAAGGGGAAATTAAAAGCATTGTCCTTTGAAAGATGTATCCCAGAATGAGCAAATACCTTGAACATCTAGTTTTGCCTGTGCAGTAACTTAGAGCAGCACTGGAGTCATCTTAAAACAGCTTCCAACAGTCAGGGCTCTAATATGTGTCTTGTCTTATACTAATATGCTAGCTATTCAATGACAGGGCAACAAGAAGAGTTTGTTGAAAAGTTCCCCTAGTTTAGAATAACTGTAGGATGCTGCAATGGCACAAGCTCCTGAATTTTTCTCCAGAGATGCCTATTAGTAGAGTGTGGTGTTTCTATTTCTGTTTCTGTGCTGAGAATTCCTGTTACCTTGCTCGAGGGATCTCTATCCATCTATCTTCACAAATGCTAAACACACTCGTGCTGAAAGAATGAATCCACTGGTAGCTGATCTGTGTGTGAGGCTTAATACTGGTGGTGGGAGAGCCTATGCAGACCTGACAATGACAATTTATTTCTTATTCATGGGAAGGTGAAGGCTGATCCTACTCCTATGAAGGAGTTACTTCCAAAGAGGACCCAAACAACAGACTCCTGAGGCTACACTAACCTTACTGTTAATTATTTTCCCTATAGAATATTCTGCCTGGTAGGTATCACTGAGTTAGAAGACCTCAGAAAATGAAAATTGCTGCTCTCTGGCAAACATTTGCCACACTAATAGTATAACACAGGGAAGGATTTGTGCAAATAAACTCTGTGCACAAGTAACAGTTGCATAATTTCAAAATTGGTCTTTCTTCTCTTGCAGACCTGTGATTGTTCCACTTGCCATAGAATTAAAGGACAGGCCAGCCAGCTTTAGTAACTACCTCTTTCAAGGAGAGCTTGAAATAACAGCATAAAAGGTAAGAGATTTCAGAGATGTTGTTTGGGCAAAGTAAAGGATTAGCCAAGGAGCACTTCTTAGATTTTGAGTGGAAACCTGAAGAAAAGTTCAGATTCTCAAACTCTGAATATTCAAACTGACTGAATAGTATAAATGGTCCTACTGTTAGAGGAGACATACTTTATTCTGAATAAGGGACACGTGATAAAACATACTTTGAGGAGATACCTTACAAAGACAGAGGAAACTTAGCAGTTCAGAAACAAGTAAATAATGCTCCTCTCTCATGTTAGCCAAGATTACTGTTTATTTCACGTTAGCAGATAAGGGTTAAAGTCTAGGCTAGACATCAGAAGAACCTGAAGTCATAACAGCATGGATTAGAGTGGCTCAAGGGGATAGCTGAGGCTCTGTCATTGCAGCTCTTAAGCTGGAGTTGACAAGATGCTGACAGAAGTCTAAACAAAAATTCCTGTGCAGAATGGGCAGGGAGGTCAGGCTGGAGGGCCTAGGGCCTTAGGACCTATTATCAATGTGCTATCATCCTAATGAGGCCTGTTTTGTGTTATAAAATGGACTACATAATCTTCTCTGCAGATGTAAATTTACACAACTCTAATCACATCAAATGAAGACTAGTGTGTAACCATTCAGGTCTGGACCTGTACACTGGATAACAGCTTTTTTTCCTAGTGATCTATCCACTTCAGTCCATCTTCCTGTCTCTAAATAACCCTTACAGCCTTAACAAACAATATTGCATAAGGCAGGAATTACTAAATTTGCCTAGTCTTCTCAATTTTGCCACTGTCCTTGGTCAGGTTTCAGCTTTAGGATTGCCAATCTGAAATGCATGGATCCCACACGTAAACATTAGTAGGATACAGTTTCAAAACTTGTCTATCAGTGTTGTCCTCCACAAGCTGGCATTAGAACTACTCAGACAAGCTCAGCTCACTCACTACATGTGAACCAGGGTTGTAATGCGCCATGTGAGGATTCAGTCGTGTACCAGAGATTACGGTCAAGTCATGTATGTAGCCTTGTGTTCACAGAGATATTTAAGAGCTTCAGGGCCCACTGAAATAAACTTTAAATATAAGCCTTCAACCGTCCCATATATTCTTGTTGGAAAAAGACACTTCCTCTCCAGAAGAACCTTGTCTTTTTAAATAATGAAATTGGGAAATAATTTCCATTTTCTCTAGCATATCAAAGCCTTGGACTGAAAGCATTACTGCTTTGGGCTGGACAAAGGGCACATTTCTCCCATAGTCCCTTCTGCCCTCAAGTAGGAGCAGTAAGCAAATGCTCTTTACCCACGCCAGAGAAAGGTGAGGAAATGCTGATACTTTTTGCATAAGGGAATCGGCATAATGTAACATCCTAGGCCTCTGGCTGGCATTTGTCCAATTGCCTGGGTGGTTCCAGAGCCTTACAAGAGCTTGGCAGAGCCTGAACTTACTTTTTGCAGCTGCTAGCACACTCCTGTTGCAGAACAGAGAAAATCTTATCTGTGGCCAGCAAATACGGGGAGGCTGACTGAGCCTGGAACGTTACCATGACAGTTCAGCCTTATACAGACATGAGGTTGGATGTGTATAGAAGAGGAAGGGAGACAAGAGGTTGATTTGAACAATGATGTGAGTTGAAGTGAACCTGGAAAAATAAATTACTAGAATATCTGCGTCTTTAATGAAAGTTATAAGTAGACATCTATGTGATGTACTTGCAAATTGAGGGCAGCATCCTTTTTAGCAAGTGAGGCCAGTTCTCCCAAAATCTTAACATGAGTGATCCTTCTGTCATTGCTGTTGGATGCCTTTTAAGTTCACAGACCGAGTAGTGTTCTTTGACAGCATTTCTAGATATGTAGCAATTCCTGAAGTGATATTGGAACAATGGAGTCAGTTCAACCTATCAACATTTTTTGATTAAAACAAAGAAGCTGCAGAACAGTCTGAGATGATAGGATTTTCTTAAGCATGAGTGTTACTGAAGCCAAATCAACACTCAAGGCCCAAACAGGATTTTAAGCAGAAGAACTCTAAACTAGAACACCTTCATAGGCAGTGAGATCTGGTGCATTTCTGAACAGCAGTAGTTTTTTCTTGGATTTTGTGTAAGTAAAAGTGCTGCATTCTATGGCCAGGTCATATTTCCTCAAAAATTGTACTCAGACTGATCAGAACCAGTGATGTGATCCCAACTTGGTGCTAAAAGAAGATTGTGTTGAAATAACCTTCAAGTACAGTCTGTACAAATATGTATTGGGATGAATCCCAAATTTATTTTCAGAAGTGCTGATCTGTGAGAGCAAATGGTTGCATTCAAGAAATGATGCATTTCAAGACCAAAAATGTAATGGTGTGGGACTTTAATTATCCACTTAATTTTTCAATGCCTAAACACAGCTATATGTGCTTGTGACTATTAATACTTTTTCTAGGAGGTTATTTTATTATTTATATTTTACTAACCAGAGAAATCATTGTATTCCAGGCAAGTGTGCCATTTCTCTTCACAATCTATGTAAAACCAATTAGTAGAAAACACATCATTAGAACAAAATGGGAGCAGATGTGTTTCAGGGAGCAGTGGGAAGATAGATCTCAGTAATGTTGCTTTCATCAGAAGGAGTTTTGGGGAGAAAAATAAGTATGTGAGCGAGAGTGATGATGGAAGATTAGGAAGAACTCAACATGTCCCTTTGAAGATGATGAGAGATAAGGCCTGTTACAGGGAAGAAAGAAGTGCATCCATTGCAGAGAGAGCAAATTTAGGTTTGCAATATGTAAGTGGGCTTAGAAGAGTAATGGACAAGGTGAACTTTAGAGAAGAGTTCCTGGAAATAATGGTATATTTCAGTATGGACAGCAGTTGCATTCCAAACCACAGAAGTAGCATGTGTCTGATTTTCAAAAGGCTGTAAATGATTGAGGTTGCTACGTATCAAAACTGATCCACATTAACCATATTAAACAGTGAAAGGGAAGTCACTTTTACAGCATATTCTAAATAAGCTAAAAGATTCATGGAGACCTGTCGATTGGGCCATTAAATCTGGGAGCTATTTATAGTTCTGAAAATCAGTTGTGTTCAGGAGCCTGAGCTTCCAGCTAGCTTATGACTGTTTCTAATGTAGGAAGATACTGTCGTGCCTCCCCTTCTCTGAATGCAGGTAAGTGCTTTAGTTTGTTTCTTCAAAGGTAATGCCTAAAGTGACCTCCATATACATTAAATGATTTTGTCAGACTGAAAGATTCCCTATTGTCCTTACCTGCCCTTTCCTGCATTCTCCCTAAATATCTATGTATGGGTTAAGAAAACTGCATGGAACAAACTGCTAAACTTATGGTATTTGAAAGGATGTGCAGGAGTGCAAATTTATCTCTTATCATCTCACTTAAGCAGGCCTATTCAAAAGCTCTTACAGTCATTCATTATTCATCAGTCGTCTTTCTCCCAGGTTGATTGCCAAGCAGAGTTGTGATGTGGAACTGCAGCCTTGCTGAGTGTGAAATGAGACGGATACTAGATTTTTGTTACGCAAGGGAATTACCTGTTCCAGTAAGGTCTAGTTTTCAGGCCTTCTGGCAAAACTAAGCAGAAAAAGTAAGTGCAAATGTATGGACATAGTCTTATGCCTTAAGAGATTGATATTCACACAATGAGTAACTCCTTCTTGTAGAAGTAAATCCAAGGCAGATTTTGCTAAGGCATTCTAATGTGGATGAGCTTTCATCCTGGTTTGGGAGCTCCCTCAAGTGCACAGAACACCAGAAGTCCAGCCTATTTCTTCCAAAGCTGGGTGGCTCTTATAGCACATTCTGGCTGTGGAGCAGATGCTGTCTTTATATGATGGAGGAGCCAAATCAGGGGATTTAGAAGAGCCACCTGTCTACTGTTTGTCTTAAACTTAGAGAGAGAGATAGCCCATATTCATCCCATAGTTCTAATCTGAAAATGCCTTTTTGGAAAAGAAAATGTAGGAATTGTGACTGTTTCTTTTGGTTTAATATATAAAGTAAGCACTTAAAGGATTGGTACAGTGATGAATTTACCTAAGGGTATCCCCATTCAGGGAAGCCTGGTAGCCCCCTGTAGACCTTTCCAACTGGATTACCCCATGATGAACAGATAAACTTCTACCTTCCAAAACAAGATACTTCACCTTCTCTAATTTTCTGCAGGAGCAAGAATAGCATTTCAGGACCTTCTACCACAGATGCCACATGTAGGGCTTTAAACCCAAAACCATAAAAAAAATGATTGTGCTGTGCATGTAATTTATGTTGTCTGCCTCTGGCATCAAATACCACATGTGGCAGATCAGCAGATTGAAGTAGTTGATACTTATGCAGGAGATTGGAAGAGCTGTAGGATGTACAATGTAATGAAACAATTTTGACTAACATAAGGAGTTTTCAGTCTTGAAGCAAGAAGGCACCAAGTTTGTGATTAATTACAACGTAAAGCAAGTGCTGTCTGTCAAAGTGTGTTTGAAGTCCATGTCACACAGCTTTGTGGCATGAACTGTGTGATTACTATCAAGTTCACCTGATGGCCTGAGAACTTCCCACCACCTCTACAAATAATGCAGATCTCTAGTGCAGAAATTAATTTGTGTTTGAATGTTTGTACTAATACGACCAGTATGAAAATAACACTAGAAAATAAAACAGCAAGAACAGGGATTAGCTATTTAAGGTCCAAGTCTTTCCTTTTCTAGGGGTACATTGAGATCTTGCATAAGAGCCAATGACTTCTCTGGATGATGTTCAAGCAGAATTGAATTTTTGATTATATAATAAACTCTAAGCCTTAAACAGCTATAACCACCCGCTAAAATGAAATGAGTCTTTTATGAGAAAGCAACTGCATAAGGAGACTTGAGAACATTTTAAAGCAAGGGGGTTTTTAACCTTTTTTTTTAGCTGACCTGTTATGATAACAATGCTTCCTTTGAGAGACCTTCTAGGCAAGACTATCAACAATAGACTTCTCAGCTACCAGTGCACCATCTAGCTCAACCTCCATCTTCAAGACAATGGAGAAGAACAGTACAAACTAGTGATCACATATACAACTTGCAAGAGTTGGCAATAACTCTTCGTTCTAATTCTCAACTTTAAAGATCCTATATGGCTGCATGATACTGTACCAAAAGCAATTTAAAAGGCAACTTGTTTTAAATACTTAATATCTGAATCAGACTCTAGGATGCCTTTTCACAGGGAAGGATGCTCCTTTCATTTGTGCTGCTTGAACTTCATCACCCTGCTGTGATGCTTAATGGAATTTTTGTGCCAACTGTGAATGATGATTTTTATGAGCCATTTACAACAAGCAGTCGCTATGCTGTTAATTGGCTGTGAGCTGACAGGAACCTTGTCACAATTAATCTTTGAAGGCAGCTAATGGACAATCCAAGCAGGCATTAATATAACATATTCATAAATATGAATATGTTAAAAGAATCTACTGAATTAAAGGAAACTCATTGTCCAAGGCTGGCTGAATGGGATGGTCTAGCAGCTGCTAATTTTTGCCAGGACAAGAAAAGTGTTAGGAGACTGACTGCTAAAGGCAGCTGTACCTTGACTTAGATGTTTTAT
Organism: Haliaeetus leucocephalus; assembly: GCF_000737465.1. NCBI lineage: Eukaryota > Metazoa > Chordata > Aves > Accipitriformes > Accipitridae > Haliaeetus > Haliaeetus leucocephalus. The sequence continues at coordinate 1,095,459 of NW_010972676.1, forward strand.
TCACATACTGTGGTCAAAGTGGTTTAGGGACAGAAAAACCTCTGGCTGAGCAGCAAGCAAGGAGGGCCTGAAAAGCTTGAAAGGACTTTAGGGGAAAAAAAAAAGTTATTTTTGCACATTGGTACAAGGTCAATATCTATGAAAATAGTGAACATTTGCAGCATACTTTGCACAGTCCTTGCACTGCAGCAGATATGTCCAGTGAGGGTGAAATGGCAATCAAGAACCACAGCATCCAAGAAAGTAAAATGTTAGTTATGGATGGAGGATATTAGTGGGGTGCCACTCACTGCAAACTCCCCCAAGGAGAACCTGAGAATGAGTTGAAGAAGCAATGTCTGAATGGTGCTCAGCTGCTAAAGAAGCTCAGTGCTTTAAAATTCAGGTCCCAGAATAGCCTAGCATGAGATGAGGTGCTCCATCAAATCAGCAGGAGTTGCTAGTTTATAGCTACAAGTGCAGATTTAACAGCAAGATATTCAAGGCAAACTTACTTCAACAAGATGAAAGCAAGCTGTTTGATACCCAGGTGAGGTGCCTGCAACCTGAATTTCCCAGGTAAAGCATGTTCTAAATCAAACCTGTAGTAGAACACTCAGAAGGAAGTAAATATTTTACTAAAGTAGGAGACCATTTTGTGATTTAAACCTAGTGTAAAGTTCCCAACCAAGCACACATGCCTTTTAGACAAGAACTGAAGAGCTGATGGGTTCCCCAGTTGTTTGTGTACTAACAGTCTGTTCTTATTTACTTAACAAGGCAAGCATAATTTAAGATCTAGAAATATATCCCTACCCTCTTTGCAATAAAACTCTCAGTGGTTTTGGCATGTTTTGTGAAATCTGACAGCCAGTTCTCCATGCATTTCTTTGGTTGCTGCTTAAATGCCTTTGCAGTATATTGTGACTGAGTGCTCTTTAAAGGCAGTTAACATTCCCTAGTTTAGAGCATGATTCAAAGCCAGCTGAAATCAATGGCAATCACCTGATTTGAGCTTTGGATCAGGCACCCTACGCCATCCCATACATTATGGGGCAGAAGTAGAGGCAAACCGATACTTTTGAGCAGCTCTTCACATATCTTACTTGAAGATGCTAGGAAATAATTACAGTCTAAACCTGCTTCTTTTTCTGTTTGATGTGGATTTTAAAAGAGCTTTTTATTAATGCACCCCCATGTTTAATGGGAAGTGCAAAACTCCTTTTTATTCTAAAAATCCGCCTATCCAAAAGGTGTGTCTGTGTTCTCTAGTACCTGGAGACAAAAACTGCAGAGCAGAGGGGAACTCGGGTGATGCATATATATCCAAATGGCCTACTCTATTCTGCAGAACTTGAGTTGATTCAGTATTTAATTTATAAATCTAATTTGTCATACACTGATATCAAAGATTATGAATGTCAGTAGCTAATCTTAGAAAGTTTACAATCTGTTGAATGTAAAAAAAATTGCAGCACTGATATTTTAAGTGCATCTGGAAACCCTATGTACTTGGGAGATACTATGACTTCAGCATGGTGAAACCGTAAAAAAAGTATAGTATATCCAGTCCAGTAATGGTATGTCTTTCTAGATCTCAAAGATCAGAAAGTTGAAGTCAAATATTTGAAGTAAGATTTATAGTTTATTTCATAATTATATTTGATCACATAAGTGCCCTTTGTAGAATGTCAGAAGAGCCCCTGTGCTCTTTTATAGTATAAAAGAAAATGAAAAAATATTTTTTAAAAAAGTGAAAATGGAAATATATAAAAATATATTTCAGATTTTCCATGCCAACAAATTCAGCTTTTAATATTTCAAATTAAACTCTTCCATAAAACTCTTGCAAAATAATATTAATAAATATATTGAATTCAAGTGTAGCTTAGCCACACACATTTTTATCATTTATTAGTTTTTTCAGAAACATACTTGTGCAGTGGTGCACCCCAGAATATCTCCCATTCTTGAACAGTCATTGAAAATGTATCTTTCATAAGTGTTTACCTGAAGTTTGTCTGTAAGTATTAAATATTCAGTATGATGAAGTCACAGTATAAAAACAATTTGAATTTTTTATAGCCTGCATAAAAAACACTGCAGTTTGTGCTTGACTAGTGTTGAATGAGGCATGAATTGAAATCTAGCTGCGACTGTTTTGATTTCATTCATGTTAAGTTGTATTAGAGCCCAGTTCAACCAACCCTTCACTGTATCTCAATTTATCCCATCAATCCCATTGTGTTACACAAGGTATACACTACATGAGCAAGGGTGGTAGAAGCAGATACTTGTTTCTTTGGAATTTGGCTCCAGTAAAGTGCATGACTTACACCAAAAAAACCCACAACCCCAAGAACAACAGAAGATAGACAGTAATTTGAGTCATAGCAAGCAACTGTCATAACAGGAAGATGCTAAATGATCTAAGCAAATACTTTAAGCAAGCATTTGTATTTTGAATTTAGCAAGTTAAGAACAGATCATGCTGTTACACAGCTTTGGCTGATGACTATATATTTCCCCCTGAAGCTGAGAAAATTTCCAAATGAAGGAAGGACAATGTCTATGTTTTAATTTCATGCACTATAAACATAGTCTGCTTAGAGGGAACAGTGCCCTATTTTCTTCCTCTCTGGAAAGGCATACATCATGAGACTGCAAGGAGCATCTCTCTCTGTCAGTACAGGCTTCAGTTCCTGCTCAGCCATGCAATAAGTTCCTTATCTCTTAATGTAGGCATCTAGGGGAAAAACACAAATGTTGTATGAATTAAATATTCAAAGTGTATGTTTACACTAAATTGTTTAGTTTTACTGCCTGACCATGTGTTGTATATGTAAAGGTTGACTGTAGATGTCATAGAGGCAGGCTTCCACTGTCCTATTTAGATTTTTTTTTTTTTTCTTAGAACAGCAGTCTTTGTTGTGCTTCAGTTCTTACATTTGGGACTAAATGTAGGTAGGAGGTTGATAAATAGAAAGGAGAACATTCACACCTCAAAGGTCGGGGCTGGAACTGTGTTTGACTAGGGATATAGAGAGCCTGTCGCTTCAGTGGCTTGGATGTTGACTTAAAAGCAAATCTCAGTTATCTTAATTTTGACAAATACTAAGGTCAGAATATAATCTACAATTAGAGAGTGACTCTTTTTTGTGATCATGCCGTTTGTCCTGAAGGACTTGGAAAGGCATCTATGCTTAGTAATTCCTTTCTCTCAGAAATTATGATCTCTTTTTGAAATTGATTTCCTAGGAGAAGTATCTTGTTGCTTTCTGCCTGTCCCTTTTTCTGCTTTGTCTTGCTTTCAGCAGTAATCCTTGTGTTCCACCTGATGAAATCAGTTTGGCTGAGGAAATTTCAGGCAGCTCTCAGAACCTGTATTCTGGATCAGCTCCCAGCTTTGTTTCCTTTCTATAGGCTAATAGGCTGAAAATGCTGTCATTAACAACCAGCATGTGACAAACTTGAACTTATTAAAAGAGGCTTTAGCATTTGATAAATATTGCTTCCTATGAAGAAACTTGAAATGGGGGCTCTAAAGTAGCAGAAACCTAGTTCCTGATAGTGCTGATACTGCAATCTCTGCCTTTATCAGCTTCTCTAGATGTTCTCTGTATCTGATTCAAGAGAGAACCTGTGGCATTTGTATTCCTGCCATTGGTGTTATGATTCTATTTGTAGAGAAAGAGTAAAGTGTGTCATCCAAAACAAAGTAGAAGCTTAAACTCACCTCTGCAAAGCTCTTTAAGTTGAGAAACTACCTTCAGAGCAAATTAACTGATAAATGCAGAATGAAGTTCTTTGTATTCTCTGGAATAGCTGTTCCTGGAAATCTTTCACTTATTCAGATCATCAGGATGATAGTTTGTATATTATCAGTAAGGAAAAACTGTCCAAGAGAGCTCTAATGTCTCTGATACTTGGATTCAGTGTTTACTATTCAAGAATCCTGTGTGAGTTTGGATATATTGCTGTGATTTTCAATGGTGATATAGTGAAGTTGTGAAGATGGTACTACAGAGAATGGAGCTATGAAAATGAGGTACTTTTAACCATATGTTCTGTACTATATATAGTGTGTGTGCATGTGTATAAATATATATAGAGGAAACACTTTAACTTACGGAAGTGGTTATAAACAATTTATTTTCACAAAATCTTTGATAAACCTTTCAAGTGAATTTCAGGTTGAAATTTTGTTTGGGTTTTTGCATTTATCATATCATCCAGTTCCTTTTAAAGGAAAACAGTGGAAAGGAAGACTGCCAAAAAGGAGAGGAAAAATAACCAACCAAATTGAATGTAAATTTAAACAACTTCAGAAAGCATGATTTTCTTTGAAAATCATGAAGCTTTTAACCACATTGTGTGACTAAAAACTGGGTCAATCATTTTTTCATTAAAAATGCAGATGTTTTGGCTAAATCTTATTTTAGCATCAAGCATGTAAACATGCTATTAAGAAGCACTTTAGCATCTGAATTTAAAAAAATAGTGCTTAAAATCCTACTTTCCTGTAATTTGTGGTGAAAATCTTGTGGCTGGGTTTTTCACTGGCACTAGTGAGATATTTATACCAGTGAATTGCTGGACTGGCAGGTAATGTGGAAAACAGAAAACATACTTAGCTCTTGAATAGACACAGTTTAAATATGTGGCCTTTTCCCATATCTTTTAAGGATTGAAAAAAGTTTTTTCCTAACAAAGTTATAAACAATGACAAAAATATCTATGGTTGGCTACTGATATTTTTGAGAGCCTGTTTGAGTCGAGGAGGAAGCAGGATAAGGGAAGGAGTTTTGAGCAAAGATGATCAGCATTGCCAGATACTTCACAAATCTGTTTATAAGCCAGGAAAGAAGGCTTTTTCCCTCAAGGCTAAGAGGAATGAATCACTGAAGTGGGAGGTATAGTGTCATCCAAGAAGAGAGAATCTGTTCTCCTTTGCACCCAAACCAGCTGTTTAATAGATTAAATAATACTTTCAGATACAACTGTGTGTTGCAAAGCAAGGCTAACATCCTCGACTCTTAATGTTTGACTGTATCAGTCACTGTTGTATTTATGCATAGTGTCACTCCCCTGTAATATACACATGATAGATGGAGCTATGATTGCGATATATCAAGCAGTCATTTAAAACTTCTGCTTCACCAAGTCTCTCTAAAATGTCTTCAGGTTGATATTCATAAGTCAGTGCTAAATCCCTAACTGTGTTGGTGACCTCCAGTTATTGAGAAGAAACTATTACAGCTTTATCTTCAGCATCAACAATGCAAATCTGTTACAGCCAGTCACACTGTTGAATGAAACACAATGTTGTCCAAGGCATGGCTTCTCTTACTATCTCTCCTAGGATCTGGGATTTGGTAATTTTAGGACTAAAGTGCTGACTTTTGCATTTTGTTGTGGCAAAAACATATTTACTGATCTTCTTCTTTTGGTTCTGGGTTCCAAGCACATAGAGATACGTGCTTTTTTGTTTCTATCTTGAAAGTAAGAACAACTTTTAAATTCATAACAATTTCTTCGTTTCACCTTAGGAGCCCAATAAGCTCTAAAAAAGTTAAAGCAAAATGCTTTTATGCAAATGGAAACCTGTACAAGAGAAAAAAAATGTGATTTAGAATGTATTTGATACTAGTTTTTCTTCTTAGTGTTTGCTTCAGATTTCTCCAAGACTTGTCTTGGACCTTGGAAGTGAAGAACATTATGTGGTAGTGTTCAGTTTGTTATTGCCTTTCACAATGGACTTCAGAGAAATTGTAAGGACTCGCAGCATAACCTCCCCCATCTGCTCCTTGCTCAGTGCTTCTCTGTGGCTGCATCATTGCCCCTTTAATTCATGGTGGAACTTCCATTTGTTTCTTCTCTAACTTTATATTTCAAGTTTTCTCTTCATTTATCCTATTGTATCTCAGACAGTGAATTGCAATCTCCAAGGGAGATAAAAATTAGTAAGGGTTATGAGTCTTGAGATTGTTAAATGTTCTGTGAAAGTGAAAAATGTGTTGTGAAAAGAAAAGCTTTAGTACAGCTGTGTTCCCAGCAGCAGCTCAGTTCTTTATTTGCACTGGCAACCAGCTATTTCTAGGAAAGGTGAGTGGCTGCCACTAGTGCAGTTTGCCTCTCTATTCCTTTGCCGGTATGTTTATAGAACAAATGAGCTAAAGCAGGATCATGTTTCTGAAGTTGGGAACAGCAGAACCTGACTGCTTTCCTCTCCCCTGCTATCCTGGGTTAGGCTGAGATACTCTTGTGTTTCCTAGGATGTTTGCAATTATACTGCTAGAAGTGTTTCTTGATTAGAACACTTCTAGTTTAGTTTTTCTGAAATGTTAGAAGAGTGATGCTCCTATTGCTAGCTTACCTTTAGCTCTTCAGAGATGCAAGATGTTGCATTTGGGCAGGTGACAGACATGGTAGCAGAGAGTTTTGCATTTGTTTGTCCCTCCCTTGCTAAGTTTTGGGGCTGTTACATAAAACCGCTCTTGCAAAGCAAGATCTTCTCATGTTTGTAGGCAGATTTGCTAGCATAGGGAAGATACGAGTCTTGGTATAAGCCTGCTTATCTCAGTGTATTATATACTTGCATCCTGGCATGACCTCTGTACTGTAAGTCTCGAGCGTACAGACTCTAGATGTTTGGGTTTTTTTTTCTCAGACTTCTGAATTGGTTATCTAAGTTTCTCAGAAAAAAAGCCTTTAAAAATCAGATAGCTTTATTTTAGGTAAGAGCAAGTATTTTCAGTTTGTCCACTAGTCATGACTAAGTATTGTCTATTTCTTAGTCTAAGGCCTAAACTCTATGTGGAATATCTGAAGTTTGCTCCCTAATTAAGTGCTTTGTTCTTAGCTGCAGTAGTGATGAACTCATTAGAGCTAACGACGTCCTATGTGAAAGCATTTAGTACTGAGGAAATCTTTGGCAAAAATAGGTCAAAGGGAAGTTTCACTTGTCAGTCGATCCCAATTTGTAGAGCATTGACTGAGTTGGGTAGTATCTCTTATATGCCATCCTAAATTTATATTCGGTACTGGAACTGTATCTTCATTAGAGGCAGTAAGAGGTATTGGCCATTAAAAAGTAATATTATACTGCACTAAAAAAGGTTGTATGAGGAGTTCCAGATTTAAATGGGAAAAGATAAGTGTCCTTTCTTATTCACAGTACTGTAATTACAGAAAGCAATCTTTTTTCAGTTATAGAACTTCAACTGCTTCTTTTACTATCCTGACCATCTATGTGCTGTTGTACTCCCTGTAATTATGATATAGTATACAACTGATTGTAATTCCGAGTTGGTAGTTGGTAGCCAGATAAATTCTACTAAAAAAAAGCCTCTGCTTTCATGAAGCTTCCAGATCCACAGACAGAAAGCAGAGAAATAAAAAAGTGCTTTCTAAATTCAGTATGTTTTAAAGCTCAATTTTTTTCACCTATTAAGAGTGCTTTCATCCAGCTCTTCAGCAGAGTAATTTAGTTCTGCAAAAGTCTTGCAAGGGGGTCAGTGATGTACTTGGGAGCTGTACTGTTGAATTTCATAACTTCCATAAATACTGTTCTTAAAGGAGGACTGGTTTTGAAGCCATGCATATTGAAGTCAAAATTGCTGTGCAACAATGATTCAAAAGAATTCTCAAAAATACGCTTTCCTTTTCTGTCTCAGACCTCGGAATTTTCTAGGCCCACTCCATCTCCAGTCTAATTGCAGCAAATAACCATTGGGGTTTGATCTTTATTCTGATGTTTTTACAGGAACAAACTCCTTCCAGGTTATTAACCTGGTTTAACGGATCACAATATGGTAATGTGCCTTAGAGCTAGCATCACACTGAGGCAATTGCAATACTAAGTCATTGCAGTGTCAAGTCTTGCACAGTGATGAATAGAAATAATATGTCCTGAAAAATGTGCACTTTGGATTTAACACAAAGAATCTATATGGGAAACAGCCATTCCCCTGTTCCTGGCAGTTTTGCACCTATTTTAAAGGGTATATAAATTTTTGTGTATGAACAGTGTAAAAACTTCAAGCAAGAAAAACAATACTGGTGTTTTTTTCCAATATCCAACCTAATGAAATTAAATGATATTTTGGCAGATCTAGAAGTCCTATTTCCTGTTCGGCCTCTCTCTAATGTTATTTGTAAGGAGGGATGTGAGGGAGTCAGTTAAAATGAAGGGATAACTATTCCAATAGACTCTAGTCACATGATACCAAAGCATTCACAGTAATGCAGTCCTCCTGTTAAAAACGAAGCATGTAAAAAGTTCTATTGTTATCCTGGCAAACAACACTGAAGCACTCTTTCCTGTATGGTAACTGTATATTGACACTCCTTGTTCTGAGATCCAAATGCCCAGATCTGGTTGGTAATCTGTAGCATTCTCACTGGCTCCTCCTCCTTCAAACTACTTTTGGAAATGATTGTTTGAGTAGTCCACAACTTATGTCCACCTTCAGCCTACCTAGTTCTGCCCTAGATTTCTGGGTGGAACGGTACTGCTACAAAGTCAGAGTAAGCCAACAGTGTGCTGTCCCAGTTCACAGGCTGCCCTACAGCACCGACGTGGCCACAGTGGTAAACATCTTAACCTCCCAATTCAGTTTTGCTTTTACTGATCTTCAGACGTCCCCTCCAACCTTAACCATTCTGTGATTTGGTGATTTGATAACCAAATCCTATTTTCAGAGCTGGTTTTCATTATCCATGGGAAAACATATCGAATGTGCCCTCCATGTTAACAAATTCCATTAAGGCATTTAGAAGAAAGATACAGGCTTTTTTAAAAAAGACCTAGTTGCTGTCATTCAGCCATAGAGACTCATTTTCTCTCTGACTTCACAGTTAGGTTATTACCAGTTCAGTTAAGTCATCCTTAATAAGGCTGTATTTGCTAGGTCCAATCCAGCACATACAGAATCTGTAGCAAGACTTGCCTTGACTTCAGTGGCATAGGATCCACAAGTGCAAACTGAGTATATATTACTCTCCTGGAATCTTCTGCATCAGTCTGTGCTGCCTGTGAAGCCCTAAAAACAATATGTAAGCCTGGTAATGTTTATGTAGGTAGTCTTGCACAGTTCACTGGAGCCGCTGATGCCTTTTGTGTTGTTTCATGTATTGAATAGATGTTTGATCCTTGTGGTTGCCCTCAGCTTTTGGCTCAGAGCGACAGGATGAGCCTTCTTTTTGCTAGAGAAACATGCAGCTCATTGTAAAGAGAGCTAGAGCTCTTCCTAAGTTTGAATGTCCAGTTTGTTTTTTGGATCATGATACGATCTCTGTGTTAAGGGAAGTACAAAAATGACTACGTATCTCTAATATAATTGTAGCTTTATGAGAGTAGCAGTCTAAGGAAAACCAAACTAGTCCTATTTAGCCAGACAGAGTAACCTTTGGGCACTCCACAGATCTGTCTTTCCAATAGGTTGTTGACATGTCAAGGTTCTACAGACTTCTGTGACTTTTGATTTAGAGACTGATTTTTTTTTTTTTTTATTTTTTTTTCCTTGAGCTTGAGAAGTAAAGATAAAATTTTGAGATGGAAGTTCCAGGCTTAATCCTTACACACACATACCACCACTGATCAGTCCTGGGACACGTAACTGAAGGGAGAGGTGTTTTCTCTGTGTACACCAATCCCGTACACACAGAGCATTTAATGATATATGAGCATAGGTTTATAAATACCCTGCCTTAACCAGTCCATGAAGCAGTTGCAAACTGGATTAGTAAAGCTTCAGAAGTTCTCCTGCATTCTGCCTGTAGAAGATGACATCTCTATTGCCCAAATGATATCTAATAAAAAAGACTGTACATAGCACATATAGAGATCCAACTAACAAATGGGTTTTTTTGGGGAAAAAGCCCTTACACAAATGAACATGACATACCTGGAAGACAAAACATCTGCTGTTGATCCTTCTATTATGATATACATTGATCGGTAGACCTCTACTAAGCGAATAGCTTGTACTAGATAGAAATCTAGCTTTGCAGCAAATCTTGAAGATGTGTTAGGCCACCTTTTCTACACTGAGAAGGAGAATATCTACCTATAACAGGGATAAACCAATTTATACGTGTGTATGTGTGTTCCTAATATAACAGCTATTCAGTAGCTTCATCAGCTTAGAAAAGCCAAAGTAGCAAACCTACATGACACCTCTACTGAGCAGGAAATTAGCTAATCTCTACAATACTCAGGCTACTTCCCTTCCCATCTGCTATGCCATTTTGAAAGGAAATAATTCACTATGTTCTTTCTCCCGTTGCCATAGTGGGGAGGGTTCTAGGAGGGCTCTGTTTATGGCTGTTGCCCAACATTAAAATGAAGGAAAATGGTTTTGAGTTAACTCTTAATCATTAGTTACTCTTAATCAAGTATCTTTGCTTAAAAGGACCAGTACTTGATAAACACTGGATCATCAGCAGTTTCATTAACATGGACTTGGATTTCTTTTGTATAAAGTAGGTATATCCATGCATAGGTGCTGATCAAGTATGTAGTATTGCTTGTGTCCTTTGAGCATAGAGGAGCTGTAAGTTTGGTGCATAATATAATGGCATAAAGACAGGGCCTTATAATAAGGGACTGCAACAACTGGTGGGGGGAAGCTTAGAAAATATGCTGGAAGAAAATACAGCAGGTGAGTAACATGAAGTAGATCTGGCATTGAGAGAAAATGTTCTGAAATAGTACACTGAAACAGCCTACTTCAAAAGACTGTAATCCCTTGAGGTGGGCTTAATATAAGGCAGAGTGTAAAAACTTCTCTTTAATATTGTGTCTGGGAAACCAAGATACAGGAAATCAGATCAGTGGCTCAGAGCTGTGTTAGGCCTTGACCTTTGTGTGAGCTCTGCCTGGCTGTAGGTGTCCAGGACTTGTTTTCTCTTCAGAATTGCCTGTGAATCGAAAAGATCCTGCTAGTTTGGGCCTGTATGCAAGCTTGTACAGGAAAGGGTTGAGTGGAATGATGTTTAGCTAAGGCAGCTGTCATGCACAAGTCCAGAGTGTTTCTAGCTGCTCTTGGTGGTTTCCAGTCCCCTGAAATCCATTTGCTAGGCAATAGGGCTGTCACTTGCATTCTTCATAACTCTCCAGTTTTGTCTGGGCCACTGGGAAAATGTCAGACACACCTCGTTTAGGCAGGAATTTTTGTGAGTCTCTGTGTTGGTGCCATTCTTTCCTGTGAGAGCAAATAGTCTCCAGGTGATTTTGGTGCAGCAGCCACATGAAGTGAACAGTTAGAAAATGGAAAAAGACCATTCCTTCACTGCTGCTGCAGGTAGTTCCTGAAGTGTCTTCAGCTGTGGAAAGAGACCAGGAGTAACAGCATAACTTTAGCCTGAGATCTGTGGAGAATCTGTTTTCTAACCTGTGTGTGTCCAGCCTTCTGTGCTGACTTTGATCTCTTGAATTTTTCACATTAAGTCAATTCTGCACACGTGTCTCTGTCTGGGCCTGTAGCACCATAGTTATGCATCTAACAAGATAAAGCACAGCCCATTTACACTTCTTGCCTCTCTTCCTCACCCTTTGTATGACTGTCCTCCTTGGCTCTTTATTAGAAATGCTGATTTATATAGATGATTGCTACCTGGTTTCCTAGAGTTTATAGGATCTTGGCTTTATGAAAGCTGTAGGACCTGGTCTGCTGTGGGGATTACCTTACACCCCTTTGTCAATGGGAGTGTTTTCTAGACCTTGCAGGTCTTCTAATTCCTTAGAAGCTGTGAGTCAGAAGGTGAAGGGAGTCGTCTGCTTCTGTATCCCAGTGAGCTCTTAGCTGAGCTCAGCAATAACCCAGTTCTAATTTACTGCTGTTAGGTTGGTTTAGTAAAGTTGATTTTTGCTAGGAAACTTTGGCTATCCTGGAAAATCACTATTCCAAAGGGCTTTTTCTCCTTTTTTATACAGTAATTGTAAATCTCTTGTAAATCAGTGAGAAGAGTTCTGTCTTAAAAGAGATGTTATTCCTCCGTTGGAGTGACTTTGCAGTCTTCTTCAAAACACTCCACTGGCATTTGTCTTGCTTTGATAGCTCTTGTGGACTCCAGAAGGATGGACACCCTAGGCTAGGATACTGGTTATTGCTTGGCAGTGGCATCATAACCCTGCAAAACTCAGGTTGTGTGGGAGCTCTGTTCCAATGGGACCTAAATATCTGATAACAATATCTAATTAAAAGGTGAGTTGAAAATATGTCCTCATGATCAGTAGTACTTTGAGCAGTGGCGAATCAAGAGCTGCTTACAAAGTTGCTATTTTGTCTGAGCAATGGTGGCAGGATCTGTCTTTAACAAGTAGCTGTCGAATAACTGTTATATCAGGAGCACACATGCATATAAATTGCTTTATCCCGGTTACAGTCCTATACTGTTACCTGAAATAAATGCATTATTGAAGAAAGTAAAAAAACCAAACCCCCCCCCCCCCCCCCCAAACACACCAATAAAAAATTGCACATAGTTTTGTACCGGCTGCCAAATGAGCTTGCATATTCAGTCTTGAGTTTCTGAATACTTATACTGGTACTGTAGGGCACAGGCTCACAGAATTTTGTTCTTAAACTCTGAATCCTATTTGAATTCCTCACTTGCCGTTGATTTTTGGCTGTAGAATTTACTGAATTTAGGCTCCAATTCCAGAAATTCTTTTTCCTACCTTTTTATTTCTTCATAGCTTAAAGAAAACAACTGTAAAACTCTGATCATGAAACTGTTTGGGAACAACATGTTGTCTTCTGGACTGGTGGAGTTCTTGATATCATTCAAAGCTCTCAGCTGGTAGAGTGCCACAGTACACTTTTGATTCTTATCTGGTAAAGGTCTGGGCCATGTGGTGACCTTTGTGCAAAATGGAGAGATCAACAGGACTCCAAAAACTTCAAATTATAGTGGTATTAGTAAAATTTCAGTGAAGCACACAACTGTGCACTCTTCCAGCTAACTTCAATAGCTTCTGTATTGGGCAGATGCATATTGTTGAATTCTTCAACTTTTAAACCCTGTTTTAATGTTCATGCATCAAATAACATTGGCAGCGTGAAACAGTGCATGTATAAATTGCAATGTTTGTATTAATTGTGCAGAGACATTCTCTAATTTTTTAACTACATGAAACATAAGTGAAATAAAACCAACTTGTAAGTTATTCTGAAAAAGCAAAAAGCAAAGGCTGAAAATGTTCCTTTTACTTATGAGCATAGCTTTCTGAGGGAATGAAAAGATAATGCACAAATCAGATTTTAACAAGACTGACAGCAAAATAGTTTTTCTTGATACAAGGACAAACAGACCTCTTGTACTATGATGTCCTGGTTTCAGCTGGGATGTAGTTAACTGTCTTCCTAGTAGCTGGTACAGTGCTATGTTTTGAGTTCAGTATGTGAAGAATGTTGATAACACTGATGTTTTCGGTTGTTGCTCAGTAGTGTTTAGACTATAGTCAAGGATTTTTCAGCTTCTCATGCCCAGCCAGGGCACCTGACCCAAACTGGCCAACAGTGTATTCCATACCATGTGACGTCCCATCTAGTTTAGGAACTGGGAAGTGGGGGGGGCAGGGGATTTCGCCGCTTGGGGACTGGCTGGGTGTCGGTCAGCAGGTGGTGAGCAATTGCACTGCGCATCATTTGTACATTTCAATCCTTTTATTACTGTTGTCATTTTATTAGTGTTATCATTATCATTATTAGTTTCTTCTTTTCTGTTCTATTAAACCGTTCTTATCTCAACCCAGGAGTTTTACTTCTTTTCCTGATTTTCTCCCCCATCCCACTGGATGGGGGGGGAGTGAGTGAGCGGCTGCGTGGTGCTTAGTTGCTGGCTGGGGTTAATACACCACATAATATAATAAAAAAAAAAAAAAAAAAGTGAAAATGGCATCTTTCCTTAAAATGCTGGTGGTTTCCCCTGTTCATGAGTGGCAGGGGGGTAGGGTGGGTGTGGGTTAATTCTTCTAATGGTAGGATCTGGAAAACACTCCTATATTTTTTTTTTTTTTTTTTTATTACTTTCTATAAAACCAATAAGAATTTCTTATGTGGTCACTTGTAAGTTATCATCATTTCTGTGTCTCTAGGAGCTTAGATTTCTTTCTCTATGCTCACATTCCACTATTCTTGCTAATGTGCTGTGCAGGAAGAATTACATTACATAGTTCTGCTGTGCAGCTGGGACTTCCTTGAGGTTTGCATTTTTAAGGCTTTCCCCATCATGTCCTACAACCGAGGCAGCAAATAAATCTTGCTGGTCACATACTGTAGAGAGCATATGACATTTGGAGGAGGGGGAGGAATTACTGTCTGTGCCCTGTGGAAGCCAGTTTGTTTCATGAGCTCCAGCACTGCTCAGTTCTGTACACATTTCAGTGATCTTATTGACATCTCAGAATTTATCCTTGGGAATACTGCTATGTAGTGGGACGAAAATGAGATGCTGTTAGCAAACTGATAATTGAAAGTAATAAAAGCCTTAAGCAAATGGATAAAACTCTTCCCAGTCATGGTATTTATGGCCCCAAACTGTTATAGAGATATTTATAGGTTCAATGGAAATACAAAACATATGGTATCTTTATCCGGAAATATTCTTTCATTATACCCTGCATGGATCTCATAAACATCTCTCTTTCATCTAAAAATTCTTCAGTACATTAGGTAAGAAACATCATTCCATTTTTTAGGGGAATGTGGTAAACAAACATCTTGTTCTAACAGATGTTGAAGTGTGTTTTACAGATTTCAATCAGCAAAAGCAATATTCTATAAGTTTTGGCTCTGGCAGCTCAAAGTGCTGCAGCTGTTAGGCCACACATCTTGTATTCTTCTTTTCTATTTATTATATTGGAGATTGTGTAGGATCAGAGTATTTTTTCCTGATTTTCTTCTGTTAAAGCACAAGCATCTTAATCTGCTTTCTTTGCAGTGTGCTAGAACTCTCCTGCTTTGCAAATGTAGCTGGATCATAACTTAATGCTTGCTCTAATATATCCGAATAAGGAATTTTTGAGACCACCTTCTCTAGCTTGATAGTCTCTGGAAATTGTGCTTATAGGAACTGCATTGGCCTCCTCATAATGCATTGTTTTTTCAAAGCAGGCCAGTGTTAACTGGGCAAGTGCCTTCCAGAATCTGCAACTGAAGTTTGACCCAAGCCTAGCAGAAAGGAAGAGACTCTAGGAATATCTGTGAGGGTCAAGTCAAAAGGCCATTTTATGCTTCATCTTGACTTTGAAAGGAGCCTGGTCCCAGCCAGTGCAACTGTTGTCTGTCTCTGCCTTTTCTGAAAGGAGGGGATAAGCACTGACTCAGATCTCTAGCCATGCTTGCCATGACTGCAACTTGATTAAATTAGCCCGTTTTGGTAGATCACCTTTCCTGTGCAACAGTTAGTCTGTCAGACGTGTCTCATGTTAAATTGAAATCACCAATTTCTGTCATCTTGTCTTCAAACTGTATTGGACTCGTTGATTGCAGTTACTTGGAAGTATTGGGCATATTCATCTCTGCCTAAGATTTTGAAGGAGGATGTCAGCCCAAGGAATGGCTAGTGAAAGATCCTTTGGTATTTGCCCCAGAGTTTAAAGCCCTTTTATAAAACTTTCCTTCCCAAAGTTTCTACTTTTTTTCAGATTTAGTGCTACCAATCTCCCACCTGTCTGCTGGTTTGTCTTGCAATATTCATAGAACACCACCAACTCTGGGATCTGTGAAGTTACAAGACTTCTCTTGAAATTATTCTTCAGGATCCCTTTTGCCTCTAATAGCTGCATACAGTTATAGTGAGTTTCACAAGGTGTGATTTTTAATTCCTCAGCTCCTTTTCTTTCTTCAGTTTACTGCATAATGTGCTAAAGAGTTGTTGTGCATATAGGTAAAGTCTCTGGTTTTTTGTTTGGTTGTTGGTTTGGTGCTTTTTTGGTTTTGTTTTTGGTTTTTTTGAAATTGCATCACAGTGTGAATTGGTACCATGGTGACAAATACAATTATTCTCATCTTGACATTATCTGGATTCTTGTAAGGAAGGTGGAATCTACTGGCATGTCTTACAGGTGTGTCTTTATGGCTACATCTTAAGTGCAGATCATCTTACTGCTCCCATTCAAGATGGATGTTCAGATTGTCTTGGCATGGTAATTCAAAATGCAAACCACAGAGGAACAATATAATTGGATAGGAAAATATGTTCTCTTAAAGTCATGGAACACTACAGGAGCTAATTTTCCTGATTTTGACACACGCATCACTGATCGCTGGATATAAATTATTCAGATGTTAAAAAGATCACAATTGTAAATGTGAAAGAAGTTTGTAGCAAGAATCACAACAAACCAGTGGTACTGAATTACTGAAACAAATTAGTCATGTCATCATCCTGCAAGTTTTTCTGTTTGACCTTTAAGCTCTGGCATATGCTCTTCTGTAGAGTGCTGTGGTAGGAGTGGAAGCCATATTAATCATGGCTGAGGGTTCTCTCTGGTTTAGGATGCAGAGCAGCACAGTGAGCAGGAGGCATCAGCAGGGTTTATGGCTCCTCATTAACCTGCGCATGAGTGATTTTCTAAATCTTCCATTCTCCAAAGGTGAACACTGCTTTAAAAGCATTTGAAGTAACTTTGGGGAACAATAATGGCTGAACTTGAAGTAACAGTTAAAACACACCCAGTGACAAGGAAGACTATAAGGAGTACTCATGGGATTATTGACCTAGGTATGGAGTGGTGACAAGCATATGGCTAGTTGGGCTTTGGTACTGTTTTCAGCCTTACCTGTGGAACTGGCTTAGTTGGGAGAATGCGTCTGTATGATGCTGTAAAGCCCTCAGGCCCTCTGTCCCATCCGCCTGCCCTGTGCTGTGTGGACTATGCAGAAGAGACTGTGGAGGGAAGGAAGGAGCAGGAAACATTGATGGAAGAGCTATGCTTCTGAACAGGTAGACTGAGGGCCCTATAAAGATCTTGGGATGCACTTAGAATTTAATAATGTGCAGGATAAAAGTCATATTTTCTTCTATTTGACTCACTGGGAAGAATAAACTTATCCTCGTAACAGGCAAGAGCCATCTTTCCTTGTTTGTGCTTACCAAGGCCCTACTGCTAAGTAGTCAAGCAGTGTGTTATTTGACTTTTTCAGGGTGAAAAAGTCCCCATAAAGACAGTTTTGTGGAGCTGATGGTGATAGATGCAGCTTCAGCATTTCACCTTTTATGTGTGAATTAGTGCTACAGAAAGATGAGGAAGGGCATTATTGTTCACATTTGGTTGCTGCTGCTTCCAACAGTGCAGCGCTTTCATAATGCTAGTCCAGCCAACTGACTCACAGGCTGTGTAGCAAGCAGGTGTGTCGTGGTTTAACCCCAGCGAGCAACTAAGCACCACGCAGCCGCTCACTCACTCCCCCCCATCCAGTGGGATGGGGGAGAAAATCAGGAAAAGAAGTAAAACTCCTGGGTTGAGATAAGAACAATTTAATAGAACAGAAAAGAAGAAACTAATAATGATAATGATAACACTAATAAAATGACAACAGTAGTAATAAAAGGATTGAAATGTACAAATGATGCACAGGGCAATTGCTCACCACCCGCCGACTGACACCCAGCCAGTCCCCGAGCGGTGAAATCCCTGCCCCCCCACTTCCCAGTTCCTAAACTAGATGGGACGTCCCATGGTATGGAATACACTGTTGGCCAGTTTGGGTCAGGTGCCCTGGCTGGGCATGAGAAGCTGAAAAATCCTTGACTATAGTCTAAACACTACTGAGCAACAACTGAAAACATCAGTGTTATCAACATTCTTCACATACTGAACTCAAAACATAGCACTGTACCAGCTACTAGGAAGACAGTTAACTATATCCCAGCTGAAACCAGGACAAGGTGGTACCTGAAAAAGGCCTGATGGGATTGTATTCCAAGATTTGATTAGAGTAGCATCATCTTAGGAGATCTGTTATTCCATGTATGTGAAACCCCATTGGGAAGCCAGGAAACTATTGAGCTTTTTGTTGCCCTGTTTGTGGTTCACCTTATGAATAGCTAAATATAAGCATGATGTCAATATACTGAGTGTACACTTTAGTTGAGAGCAGCAAATTACTAAGCCAGATAGGTTCTGATGTTCATTTGAGGAAGCAAAAGTTCTATACATGGAGAAACTGGGGGAACAACGCTAAGCATCAAAATAATGATTACCCTTTCTATTAAAGAGAACTTGCATTAAGTTCATTCACAGGCAGGAGACCTATGTTAGGTCCTGGTATAAGCTATTGTCTCAGGTCAACTGCCATGTCTTCTAGAGGTGTTGCAGAACTGTGTAACGACTTTTGGGAAAGAAGAATGTGTTTAGAGGGCCAACACTTGAAAATATACTGTGATTTCAACATCTACAGACTGGTTGCTAGGTAATGAAAGACAGAGCTCTTCTGCTCAACAAGAAGGCATCTGCTGCTGCACTTCTCTGTGGAAGAGGATGGGCTAGCATCACCCTGAATATGAAGCAATGTGCAATTCTTGTTACAAAAACAAATTCTTGAAAAATCTCTTGACAGTTTCCACTAAATTGTTCCTACGGGCCAAGTACATGAAATTTTGCCTCAGAATCCCATGGCATTCTTTGTTCAGTTTAAGTGGACAATGCAGCTACCTTGTGGTTGTGCAGCATCTGCTCTGGGCTGCTGAACTAAGCAAATAACAAGGTTGTGAGAGCAAATCCTTCCTCGCTCTAATTCTAAAACCCTAAGTGGTATTGTACCAGGTATGGATTTAGCCCTTTTTAGTCCAAGAGCAGAACTCCTGCCAAAATTGAGGATAAGCATGACAACCATTACACTGATTTGTCAAAGGGGAGTTGCATTAGGAATTTTGGAATCTAATGTAGTGCAAAAATGGCATTTCTGTCAGCAAAAAATGAGAAGGTTGATTTATAACAGATAACCTCAATAATTTCTGAATTTCCATATTAATAGGAAAGTGGTACTTCCATTTTTATTATTATCCCTATATGTGTCATCTTCTTATAAATATGGAAATCTGGTAATTATCTGTAGAACTACTTTATTTTCAGATTATACCATAGAACTCAATTAATGGAATTTTTATTTTTTGTATTATCATATTTTTTTCTAAGTGTCTTATTTGGTCTGGTTTACTATATTGAAAGATAAACTCTGTTTAGCCATGTTTGATAGCATATCTAAAACTAGATGGTTGCTAACTAGTTTATTTTCCTTTAAGCAAAAGCACAGAACTGAGCCATACTTAGATTAGATGCTATTGATTTGTTTTATGACTTTAAGGACAATGCTGAATAGGAACTTGCAAAAGATATATTGTTCATGGAAAAGGATTCATGTAAACAATACTGGCAGTGAAAAAAAAACTAGGGCTAAAACTATACCTCAGCACCATTATGTGGAGATGATATTAACACCTGCATGCATGAGTCCTTTGTACATGCTAGTGATCTTCTAGGAACGTAGTGGTGCTAGCCACATGCAAGGACTAAAGCTGGGAATATCAGGCAGAAGACATCAGTACCTGATGGATAGTACAGTATCTTGAAAAAGCAGTGTCGGTGGTTGAAGTGGTTCAGAATGCAAACTTTACTGCCAGGGGTTTGATTACACTTGGTCCATATAATCATACTGCTTTTAAACTGTGAGCAGTCTTAGTATCAGAGTTGTCCTGTAGTTTTGGGAGTACTAGCCAGGAGATACTCAGCTGTTTTACATTGCCACATGTCTCCTTTGAGTCACCCTTTTGTACTGATGCAATAAAAACCAGGATGAAAGCTATGGCTATGGGACACTTTTAATGAAAAAGCCAACTTTTTTCACCCTATTACAGAAGACATCACAGCAGGTATCTGTTGGTGGGGCTTTCCAC
This sequence comes from Haliaeetus leucocephalus, assembly GCF_000737465.1. NCBI lineage: Eukaryota > Metazoa > Chordata > Aves > Accipitriformes > Accipitridae > Haliaeetus > Haliaeetus leucocephalus. The sequence continues at coordinate 1,115,346 of NW_010972676.1, forward strand.
AACGAAGTTCTTCTGAAGCAAGTCACCCAGTGAAAATTGGCCATGTGAAAGTTCTTACTTCTGTAAAGGTGCCTACACCTTAGGAATCATGGTTCTGTGTCTATCTAGGAGCTTTCATGTTGAGAAGTTAAAACTTCCTCCCAGATATCTCATTCTAATCTCTTTTCTAAGAAGTGCAATGTTCAGTTCAGGAGAAATGAATTTCAGAGGGAAGCACCATTTACCAGGAGAAGCCTTTTTCCTTGGGAGCAAAATACCTTACAAAAACTTGGCTTTGAGTAGTGCTTTTGAAAGACCTTTCTAGTCTGTGCTCTTAACTAGAAGTTAAACACTTTATGCTGCCCTATATTTATGTGAAAGATTAGGAATCTGTGTATCACAGAATTGTTTCACCTCAAAAGTGGATGTATATGAGGTTACTACATGCCTTTTTCTCCATCTTAATCATGAGAGATTTATGATGAGGCCCCCACGCAGTTTTCTCATTGCAAGTATTTCTAAAATGTTAAATGACAGTCCATTTCATATTATGCCTATATTGTGTGTGAATTGATAGAAGGAGGGCTGAGGCACTGAGTTTAGTATACCTTGTTCAAAATTTGGAGCAAGTGTCTTAATGCTTAGTGTGTGTGGGGGGGGGGGGGAATAATATATGTTTTTGTGAATCTACTGTATGAAGAAAAGATTTTGTATACAGGTACCAGAAGTGGCTGAGAGTATGGCATGGATAAGTTGTGACTGGGATAGTCTTCATGGTGATAAACACAGAGCAAATAGATTGTCAGATGTAGACATTGTGTTAATAAGGAAAACAGTTTAGAATAGGAGCTGGCATCGCTAAGTATATGAATGTGGTGATGATCCAAAGTTAGTATCAAAGCATTGATTTTTACCCAAGTGAAAATGGTACCAATCTGAATGTTGTGAAGGTCTAGCTTTCTCAGAATGTTCTTTCTGCACTACCTGTAAGATGTATGCTTTGTTTATTGTCCTTGTGTAGTTGAAAAATCACACACTGAATTGTGAATACTGTTGTGGGGTGAAGCCACATTTGTAATGTCAAGGACTGAAATGATGCTCATTTACAACACTAGCCACTCTGGTCATCAAAATGATTTCATCAGCCTTACTTCAGAAAACAAATGATGTTTGATTTAGCTGGGCAAGTGATATTTCAGAACTGGCTTCAGCAGTCTTTCTGTAGCTTGACAGTTGGTCTGCAACAGAAAAAATGGAGTAAACAGTCTATCATAGCTGAAATTGGAAGCAGGCACCTTGAAGCATATCTTGAATGTGTTTCTGTTACATATGGAATTGCAAAAGTTAAAAGATCTTTTTGAATGCTTCGTGGCCTTTCTGTTAAAATGTTAACTCAGTCTTGGGCACTGAAAAATCAAGAGCTTGGATGTAATGATGCTTACGAAATTCTCTAGGATTTGAGTAGCTGCAACTGATGTTCTGTTACGTTTTTAAGGAATTTCTCTTCCTTTGAAGCTCAGCCACTTTTGTAACCATCAGTTAATATTGCCTGTGTACCTGAATAACAGTCTGTGGAAGTAATTCTTTCCATCCTGTTCAACTGTATTTTGATTGGGCTCAGGACATATTCTCTGAGGAGCTAAGTGTCTCAGCTGTGAGGCAGATCTTTTGTTTCACATAGATTGACAGAGCAAGTAAAAGGGAGGATTGTTGAATACATTCAGTTTTCTAACATGATGTCACTACCATGCACTATTGCTTTTCACTGCCTCCCTCTAGAGATAACAGTGTTTTTAGTCTTTGAATTTATGGAGTTAAATTCTTTTTTTACAGCTGCTCAGCCTACAGATGTGGCCTCCAACTGGCTCTTCAAATAGAAGTGCTTTCATGTTTCTTCCATTTTTACTCTGCTGCAGAAGAATCTGTCCACAGGCTGATGACCCTACCTGAACTTGATTCCTGGGTGCATGTCATGCTACTTCATCTGGTTACACAGTAAGTTTTTCCTGCAAGTCAGCATTCATAACTATTAGTATGTTGGTTTCCTTCTTGGACTCCATTTAAGGATAATTGCATGGTGCGGGTAAAGGCAGTAGGACATGAGTTCTAGCTCTAAGAGTTTTTCCAACCGGAGGTGCTTCTGACACCTTAGGCTGAGGAAAAAGAACATTCACTAATTACCTGCCAACTTCAGTTTTCTTGCTAATTTTAGTCAAGTTCACATATTGCTACTCTGCTCAGTTGTTCAGTAGCCATTGGACGTTTTGGCCTGGGGAGTTCCTTTCCTACGGGAATGATTAAATGTAGCTGTTTTGAAGGAGACAGGAAAGACTAAATAAAGCAGCATTCTTCAGTCTCTTGCACGCTGGATAAATAGATCGGTACTCAAAGGGGCTACTCAATACTTTGGGCAAAACTGCCCGTCTTCTGAAGATAACTTTTAAGCTGGTAACAGGGCAGTGGGCCCCAGTTCACACAGTCTGTGTAGCTCTGGCTTCCTTAAAGCTGCACTGCCTTTCAGTATGTGCGGCTGGGACTCCAGGGATAAGTCTGCATGACTGGTCTTACAGAGATAGGGCTTGTCAGTGGCTGTGCACCAAAGTTGGTGTTGCCGTGCTGCTGCTGGTGGTAGTCATCTCATGCGAAACTGGCTTGTGTCTCTGCAGTATGTTGTACAAAGTCACGAGATGGGACAGGCATTCACGGAATTGCTTGAGAAAATGAAAGGTGAAGGGCAGCACTTGTTTAAGTATGCTGTTTCAACACCTCAGTTGATTGAAATTGGCCTTCTCTGCAGAATTCATTAGAATGAAGCCTTTTGTGCCAGCTGAAAATCTGGTCTGGTACACCTGTGGTTGATTTTCATCTTCAATTCAAACTAAAGAAAATACATGATTCCTAGAAACTAGGAGTCCTCCTCCTTATTGCCAGTGATTCCATATGCTTTTCTGTTCCTTGCCAAAGACCTGGAAGAGATTGCAGTAGGATGCATACAATTCAACTGAACACGGTGTTCTTTTGCTTTGTTATGCTGGCCTTGCTGTTGATACAAAACTTTCTGCTTTTGTCCTCCCATTTCTGGATTTATGTTGGCTCCTGCTAATGAGACTTAAAAGGAATAAGAACTGACCTCAAATTAAGACTGGGCTATTCCTGCAGAGCCATCCAAACCATTAATAATATTGATCAGTTAAGCCCTATGAATTCCTCAAGTCAGTCAATGATGTGAACTGACAAGTTAAATTATTACAGTGAAAGCCCTGCTGTGCTAACTTAATTTATGTTGCAGGGCCTCAAACCTGATTTTTATCAGTGTGGTCGTTGTTGTTGTTTTGTTGGTTTGGTTTTTTTTTTCTTTAAGACTGAAGTGAAAATGTTTTTGAAAAACGGTGTTTCCTGTGAGGATACTTCACATCAAGTCAGTTGTCCAGTGGAACTAGAAATAATGCTGCTTTTTTTTTTAAATTCAACAGTCTAGCCATCTAGAGCTATAAAAACTTTTTATACATTGTGTGGCCCTGGGAAGATAAAGACAGATTGTATTTGTATTGTATTACCTGACTTGAGGTTTTTAGTTTAGGGGCATGCTTCTATTTTGTGAATGATAAATTAGAGAGAAAAGCCACATATGGAAGAGAAAGTAAAATGTGTGCATTCTGATGGTTGCAGTCCTGAGAAAGAAGAGGGAAAATGTCTTCTGCAGTGCTGCAGTCAGGTCTCTATTCCTCACAAAGAGCACCAGGGCTTGAAGCCATGGAAGTAATGCTGGAATGCTGTGCCTAGCCACTCAGGCCTTAGGTGTATGACATAGTTGTGTATTCACAAAGAAATATAAAAGGAGGTTTGGTGTCATGGAAATGAAGCTGATGACAGCCTGAAAGAAAGGAAAAGAAAAGAAAATGATGATTTTTGTCTCTCTACTGTATATTAATGTAAGCCCTCAAGTGAGACAACTTAAGAAAAAAAAATTGCTGCTTTACAGAAAAGGAGGAAAAAACTAGTTTTGGCAGGCTTCCTTTACATATAATTTGCCCTAGCGCATTACTGCATAAAGTCTTCCTGCTGTTGCGTTCCATTTTTCGAACAAAGAAGTGACTTTTAAATAGTGCCTGTGAATGTATTCATAGGGAACAAGTGTTAAAAATAGTGATAGAAAAACTCTAAACTGATAGTGGATTCTGGGCATTGGGCTTGCTCTATTTGGATAAAGAGCAAAGGCTCCATCCATGACACATGTTTTCCTTGCCATCTCTACATGCGGACTGAGCAGCAATGTACTGTGGCCCTGGAGTGGGTATTAGTATTTGGGGGTTGTTGGACCATGGCACACTGATAGGTAGATGTGATTCCAGCTATTCCAAAGACTAAAAGATCATTAATTAAATGATTAATAGTGCAGCAGAATGAAGTACTAGATTTCAACAATTAGTAGTTGGGACTGAATTGCTTTACTCCTCGTTCTGTTTTGGTTTCACTAATTTCACATTTATGAGGGTTTTTTTCTTGAATGAAAGAGATCTGTAACTTCATATTAAATTACTTAAATTTTGTTGTCTTGGCAGATGGTCCTTCCCAAAATGCAAATATCTAAAATTTGTCAGAGAGCAAGATTTTTAGGTTAAGGTATGAATCAGTGATGCTGATTTGCAAGAACCCTGGGAATTAAATCCTAGTTTGTTGCTTAAAGAAAAACAAATATCCCTTAAATTTTCAAGGACACTGTCTTGCAGTGTAACCAGCACCCTTACAGTCCCCTTCACATGCATCTCTCTAGGTGAAGTGTCTAGCCCTTCACCAACAAATGCTATTAAGCCAAAGTGCAAGGGGAAGGAGCGTGCTGTACTAGCTGCAAACCCATACTGCCTATTAGCAGTGTTGTTTGAACATTCTGTCCAAATATCAAAGCCTCTTGAGAAAGTGAAGTAGATACTTTTCTATTGCAGTCTTCCCAGTATATGCACTTTACTTTCTTGCATTTTTTCCCACTTTAATTATCCTCCTTAACAATGTAGTTATTCGTGATCTACGCAGTACCCTTTCATTGTTGTATTTTTCTACTGAGTTGTAAGTATTGGGCAGACTGTGCACTTATATGAACACTTATATATCCTGTCACTCTAACAGTGTGCTTGGATAGCTGTCCAGACTGTCAAAGGAGCTTTTTAGAGTTGTTTTCAGTTTCTTATTTATGTTTTTTTAGTTGGTTTTTTTTTTTTCACTTTGACTTTCCGCACAGAAGCAAAGAAATGGGATCAGCTGCTGTCTACCTACAGTCAACTTGCAGCTGCTGAGATTTCAAAACAATACATATACTGTATGTATTTCTAGTTTTTTTTTATCAAACAGCCTAAAAGTTTTGCTCTGTTTTTTATCCCTACACTCTTGAAGATAGTACTGTATTCATTTGGTTTGAAAGAAAATTTATCTGTAGTGGAGATTTTTCTCCTACTGCAGTGCTTCTATAGTGCCTTAGGCTGTTTAAGCAAAGGTATAAAACAGGGCAGCAGGAGCAAAGCCATGGAGAAAACAAAGCCAGTTATGGCCTTGACCTGATTCATTGCAGTGAGGTGCTGCAATATTTTAGGCCATGTATTGAAAAGATCCCTGTAATGCTGTGGTACTCTATAGGACAAGACAAAGACAAACTAGTGATTTTGGAAAGGATGTGTGCCAGCGTCTCCCAGACTCCAGAGTATGGACTGTTTGAGATGAGAGGGGAGGGAGACTGTGCACCAAGGGCAGTGTGCCTGTATACTTGTATATATTTTTTCTTTAACTAAGCAAGACTATTTGCAGAGATATCTTGGTGTCTGCAGGGGCAACTTTCAAGGCAACTCTATAAAATAGTGAGCAGCATACATAAACAAAACTATCACAATTTATAGCAAGTCATTGGCACTAAATATAGAGCATTTATTTTCCTGCTTCTGGCTGATGCTGAGCTAAATTTGGAAGACAGAACAGACAATTCCAGTTCTTAATGTGCATGCTGTGCTCTTTTTAGGTATCTGAACCACTACATGCCCCTTTTGCTTGGAAACTGGCTTTTGTGTCATCTTAGTTCAGTTTTCTTCTTCATTCCCCAGTCATTAACAGAGGTTCAGTGAATAGTACACATCACAGGCTGTGAGACACCCACTTGATGTTATTGCTGTTGAGTCACTGGCCGCAATTACTCTTCTCCTTTCAGAACTGTTATCTGTTCCTTACATTGCCCATAGCCTCCTTCTTCCCAAGACACCGAGGCAAAGATTTCAGGCAGCATCTACCTGACCAGGTACCTGACTGACCCTGGGTTTTGCTCCCACCTTTTCATGTTCTGGGTGCTGAACTAACATATCTGGCTGTTCATACCATCACTAGGGTGTCCCAGAGTAGGAGCTGCAACAGACTCCTGAAGACCTTTTTCCAGTGATCTCTCCAGAGAGAAATTCTTCCAGACAGAAGAATTCCTGTCACCTGAGGGCATTTGCTCACCAAAAAACACTTGAATGAATCCTTGTAGGCTAGTACCAATTTACTTCAACTGATGATTAAAAGCACGTTACTTCAAAAATATGCTTTCCTTCCACATGCTGTTCTCATCCCAGCTGCATCCAGATGCCTTAAAGTTATTGGATATTTTCTCTGGTCCTGTCAGTCACCCCTAATATCAGGTCTCACTAAGCCCTGCTGAAATTGAGACTAGTCTAGCCATTAGGGAACCAAGTCCCATGGCAGTAAAGATGCTGTACTTTATTCTACATTTTAATACTTTCTGTCAACATGGCCCTTAGTCACTGCAGATCCCAGTCAAGGAGGATGTACCTTCTGCCTCTTGGTTCTTTGCACGTGGCAGAGGCCATGAAAATATGGTTTTTGTAGCAGCTGTACCAGAATGCCTAACAATGTCTAAGCTACCTCAGACTTGGAGGTGCCTCAGGCATCAATTTTAAACCACAAAACTGACAGGCCAAGTAACTCGGTGGGAATCACTGCTGTTACTGTGATCTGTTACTTTCTTGCAGAGAGAGGATGTTTGATAAAGGTTCTGCTATTCAGTTACCCTGTTTTCTACGTATTCCTATTTGAAACAAATGGTAACTGATCAAAATGAAGAGCTAAATCAACTCAAAACATATATTCCCACTCCTCCATTGCCTGCTTTAACTAAAGTTGGTCCCAAGCATTCTGGAAAATGCCTACAAACTCCTTTTGAGACTATGCCTTGCCGATAACAGGGCTTGGTTTTGGTTTCTGTGAGCACATTTTATGATTAAAAATTGTGTCCCAGGGAAAAAAAAAAAAAGGAAAAAAAAAATCTTGAGTGGGACAGAGCAACAAACTCCCTATAAGCTGACAGGACCAATTTATGTTGGGGCTTGCAGAGAGCATACATATTGATGGAAGGTAGAAGACCACCATTTAGTTCAGTTTGACTTGTCATCACTGCATTGGACCTTTTCTCACTCTGAAGTCTTCCTTGAAAAAATTCTTCCTCTTACTTTTCAAAGGGTGACTGCTAGACAGTGTTTTGAGACTCTCCTGCTGTGATAACTGCCTTCAACAGACCTTTCAGAAAACTGAAAGAACAAATGCATTTGGAAAGAGCTTGTTTTAACTGCTTCCTTTGAAAAGTTTTTAAATCTTGCTTTTAGTGTTTAGCTCCCTAAGGTCAAATTTTCTTTCTTTTCCCTTGGAAAAAAAATTAGCCAAATAAGAAGAACAGGCTATATAAAACTGGATATGGGTCTTTGCCACTTTTCATTTGGTGGCGTAACTCCCAGGTGGATGGATAAATTGTTCCCACCAACAGACTCCTCTTTCTTAGCTTAATGCGAAACACCAAAGTTATCTTGCCAGTTCCTGCTGCCCTTACATTGCTCATTCTGAGAGCACTTGATAGCACAAGCTCTAGGCATTAAATTCCAGGTTTTTCTATACCTTTTTCCTGGGGCTTCTGCCATCTTAGAGAAATGTCAGTTTGGTTATACCTTCTGCCAGCTCTTGTCTATCCATCTGCAGTGGTCTGTTATAAGATTGTTTCCCATGATATCCTTCCTAGTGACATTTTACACACATACTGTTTTCCCCAAACAATTTTGCTGCATGCTAAATGTCATAGTAGAATGAATCTCTGCAGCTGAACTGGTACATTAAGCTGGGAAAGTGGTGTGTTATGAGGAAAATGCTTTTAGGCACACTGCTAACAGATGATTTTAACTGGTGTTATGACTGGGTGCTGCTATCTTTCTGTTCACAATTTACAATACAAATGTCTTTTGGTCCTGCAATCCTTAAACACATAGGAAAGAGACAACTAATTTGTATGGATAATCTTGTGAAAGCCACCTTTGTAATTAAGTGTAAACTGTGATTCAATCCACTGCCAGCATATTATGCCACTTCGATAAACTTTCATTTCATTATTGAAAGTCAAGGTTCCCTTATTAAACTTTTCTATTAAAACAGAATGTGTAGAAGCTTCCAAAATCCACATTGCTTCTGCTATGTCACTTTTATTCTAATGTAATGTAAATAGATAGATAAGGTATCCCATTGTGTTAGACTGAGGGTGTTAAACATGCCCTTGAAACTAAAGACAAAATAAAGCGTAATTAAAAATCTCATAGCAAGACAGGCCTATGGCACAGCTTCCATTCCTGGCAATGTGAAGCAAGGTATTGAAGACTGAAGGGCTATTAGGAGGCTGAGAACATCTTTAGCAAACTGCCTATGGGTATAATACATTCCTGGGCTGTGATCTGGTCTTAGCTCACAATGAGATAGTCTAATAGACAGCAAATCTCTCTCTACAGCTGAGCAGGTTGCTGTCAGCCATAACCTTGAGACAGGACTGCAGCACTTCAGGTTGCCTAGGAAGGTTTATCCTAAGGCTTTCTGTACCTTGACAACCTGAGGAGGAGGAGGTATTTCAGTGGGACTGTGTTGATCAGCTGGAAGAGGGAGACTTGAGTGGTGATCTGGTCTTCACCTGAGGTGGTGTGCTGAACAGTCCTGGTGCTCTTATGAAAGAAACACTTGAGAGAAAGTTGGAATGGTTTCATAGAGAAGCATGTCAGATAGCCCCTCCACCTGTCTTCACAGGGGACCACTGGCTCTCCAGGCAGACCACTTACAAATTGGAGAGCAATAAGAGAATATCTGTGATGATGCACAATGCAGGTCTAACTCACCTGAAGCTTATTTAGAGATCTAAGCAACACATGGTCTGCATCATACAGTGCAGTGCCAAACAGGGAGGCTACCTCAATTCCTGGAAGCATTGTGGTTGTGTTAGTGAAATGCTACAGTGGGTTTAATTACATCTCCTTAGGTGTCCTCTCTGTGTCTTAATTTACTTGAGGTGTCAAACTGCCAGTGCTTGCAAGAGCAGAATGAGCTCAGTGCACATGAGGACACTACTTTGGTGTCACATTTGTGCCCAGCCAGCATCGTGTGGGATCTGCACTGTGACCAACTGAAGCATGCCAGGCACAGACACCACTCTTGATTTGAAGGCAGGTAAACAAGAGTTTTCAGCTGGTAACTTGTGTCAGTGACTTATTACTCATACTGATGGAATAAATTGTGTTCTCTTTAGACTCAGCTTCCCTTGCCCTGCTTTCCTGCTGTAATTTTCCTCCACTGGACAGCTTTTAACCTGGTGCTTGGTGTGTTATTGTAGACATGGTATTGATATACTGTTGTCAGGTTCCTCTAAGGGTATTTGGTAGCCTGCGCATATTCCAGTGTAGCACTTAACATATCTTATTTACTCCCCCCTGCCCTTAATTTTTGTCCTGTTTTGATGCTTTTTACATCTTTTGGACAAACTCATCCTTTTGATCATCGAATTGTCATCTTTGGATTCTAGTAATCACTTAGAGGTCTGAGTTTGCCTTGTGCTTGTACGTTCTCTCTTTGTCATTGCACTAATTTTTTTTTCTTCAGCTTTGAAAAATGCACCTTTGTAGTACTATGTGAATATATTGGGAACAGTCCTTAGCCTCGTTTTTCTAGAGGCAATGACCAGTTTGTCTAATTCTGTCACAGTTCTAAATAGTAGGCATATCTTTCTGTGAAAGAAAATGTTTTCTGATATTTGTTATTTTGGTAATCTTTAGGTGGCTATATATTTTCTCTGGAATTGAAGTTGTCACACTAAGTTTTATTTTTACACATTAGTTGAAATTCCTCCTTAACTGTTTTGCTAAGCAGATTGATTAGATATCCTGAATCTCACTAGTTTTTGTGGGGGTTTTGGTGTTGGTTTTTTTGTTTTGTTTTCGGGTTTTTTTGGTAATCTTTGGTAAAGGACTTTGGTAATCCTTTTATTGACTCATAAGCTATTAAGATCCTTGTATTTCTCTTTAGAACTGTGTGGATAAGAACAGTTCTGTGCCAGGTATTAGTATTACAAAGTTGGAAATGAAACGCAAAAGATTTGAAGTGCCCTTCAAAGGCGAATAGTCTCAGTTGTGGGAGAACCTGTTACTTTGTACCTGGAAGCATGTGAATCACTGCCCTTCCACGTGGTGGGCTCTGGTAGAGATATGGATCCTTACAGCACTTACTCATACCATTTAACTAGTCTTGGTTGACAACTAGTGATTAGGACTAGTAAGGTGCTTTCAAGCATTTTCCCTGCCTTTCATAACTCTAAAAGAAGAGAGACAGTTGTTAGGACTCCCATGTATTGCTTCTGCTTAGTAAAACTAGTGCAATTGAGGGATGATTATTTGATCCTCGTGGAGAATCTCTACTGTGCCATCTTTCCTTGTGGCTGCCAGGAAAGATCAGCCTCAGGTGACTGGAATCTAGGCACAGCTGAGGACAGACAATAGAAGAGAACCTGATATGGGTATTGTGGATGTTGGTCCAAGGTCTGAGATGTAATAGGCATTTTCTCATATTGTAAAATGGAAGCACAGATATTTCCAAGGATGACAGAGCAGCTTCTTGGGGTTCTTTAAAATATTTTTCTACCAAATGTTCTTGCTCTCTTCTGAGGACTTGACTAAAAGAACAGATCATAATATATCCCAGAAATCAAAAAATATTCTGCTTAAAGCCTGCATGTTGGCACAACTCTAAAAGCAACAATTAAAACTTATGTAAAATGTTGGGGGAAAGCTCCAGACTTGCTTCTCGTGACCAAGCTTTAATTCATCCTTTCCTGTATTGAAGAGATGGGACCTTTCCTAGGTTGATTGTTTCCATTCTAAATGTTATGGAATTATTAAGCAACGCTTCAGAGTGCACTGAATTTATGGCCATTATTTTCTAATGAATTCTGGTTGAACTGACAACTTTAATCAATTCTACCTTTCAGAAGTATAAATAGGAAGGAGAAATAAATAAATAATGCTTTGGCCACAAGGCAGTGCAACATTCGGAAATGAAGCTTGAAATGTCCAACTGAGTTGCATTATTGAAAATTAGGTCTCAAGTTTGGTTTGTAACCCTGGCTGGGATGTCATGGAACCTGGTGTTGGCATGTGGAGATTGTCTTGGAGATTTCTTTTAATCTTCTGAGCTGGCAGGGTATGAAAGATTAAAATGCACTGGATCTATCAGACTTGCCACCTCTAGTTCAGGCTAGTTATTAATGTGCTATGTGGACAGCAATACTTTATTAATTGTATTGCTGGCCAGTGATCAATGTGACAACCTTAGCAAAGAGCACAGTTATTCATCAGAGAGTTGTCAAGAAGTAATTGCCCTCATATGCATTAGAATAAGCTGGTGTGAGAAGCAGAATGCATGTGCTTTTATCATTTTTAGGTGCAGGTGTCAATGAAATTAAAATCTGCTAAGGTACTAGTAAATAAATTGGAAAGGAATTAATTTTCTCTGACACAAAGTAAGACGAAGGGTCATACTTCAATGGCATTTATATTTTGAAGTGTTTTAAAAGTTTTTTCAACAAATTCTTTTCTGTATACAGTATTTTGTTATCAGTTACACTTTTGTAAAGGCAGGCACATGGTTTGCAGCTCTTTCCTTATAAAGAAAAGTGGAATAGGCAAGATGTAATTTTGCTGAAAACTTATTTAAATTATAAAATGTACAAGGGCACAACTATTGTGTTATATGCAGAATATATTTAGATCTACCATGGCATTCTTTCACCTTTTGTGGGAAAGCACATCAGTAGTAAAATATCAATGCTTTTCTTTCTGCAGAGGTGAAGACTTACACTTTTCACCAAAGACTGCTATTTTAAAGGATTGTCAAAAGCACTAGGGAAGTGACGAAGGTAAGGCTGAATTTGTAATCTGTCCTGGTCCCTGCTGTACTTGACAATATTAAACTTTCTCACATAATATGTTTTCCCAATCATCCTAGATAACCTCACACTTCAGCTATTGTGCTAACACATAAAATTATGTCTGCTGGATGCAGTGCTACTTTGCACATGTGTGTGCAAGTGGTTATCACTGATCTCGGTGAGAATGGCAGGTAGTCATCTCCATTGGGTTTCAGATGGGTGAAGGAATTGTGCAGCCTTCAAATAGAACTGAATCCAGTCAAACACAATAGTAGTATGTGCTTAATGTAATACCTTGGTGAAGTTCCCTTTTGGTGCAGTACTGGTCTGGCACCCAAATGTGGATATAGAATCCTAATAATGAGCACTGTGGCTTGCGTACTTGGGGTTGAGTCTGTCCTTAGTTTTTAGTTTCTTGACTTGTGAGTGCCTTGCTCTATAACATCAATTTTCATGCAGATTTGTATTTCAATTACATTTAATACGTGCACAAACTGGACTCACACTATAGACTGCACACTATCTATGTTTTGTTTTGCTTTTAATCTGTTTACATTGTTTCCATGGGTTTCTGAGAATCCATTGAACAGAAGGCCTGTAGAGAACCTATCCCAGAAGATAACATTTCAGAATACAGCTGACGCTAAACCTGACTGTACTGATGGTTTATTTATCATGCGCCTAAACAATGATGTATTAGGCTGATTTTCTAGGACTGTTAGTCTAACACATTTCAGATTGCTAAACTCACTAAAAGTAATAATGGATTGAGGCCAGAGATGGGCAGAATTCTGGGATATGGTAGGATTTTGTTGGAAAATAGAGCACTTTTTGGTAGAAAAGGATGAGCAAAGGGACAAGTGAGTATATAGGTTATTAAAAGGAAAGCTGGCAATGTATATAGTTTAGATTTGCTCATGATAGTCCATAGCCTGTGTGATAATGAAACCTGTTTAGAATGGATTTCCTTGGCATGCAACAGCATCATTGTAATGATCTCATCTGGAAATTCTGCTTTTGCCTTGCCAGTCAAAATGATCTCATCTAAATAGTAAGGAAAGTGCTGATAGTAGAGACTACTTTATCACATTCCTAATGCATGCTACTAAGAAAAGAGAAATAAAATATTCTTGATGTAGGTATGAGAGATTCTTTGTCCAATTTCAAACCCACACAGACAAGGGTGAAAAATGTGATATGTCTTTAAAAATCATTAGCATGATCAGCTTAGAAAGAAAATGAGCAGTGAATGTAAAGTGAGAAGAAGGGGAATTCAGTTGTGGAGCACACTGAAGCAGCAAGTGAAGGACTGTTTAAGCATTTTCTGCTGTGTCTAGTATGATGAGGCCCTGTCTCTGATGGAAATTCTCTCATGCTTCACGGTATAAGTGTACATCTTTATTGTACATGATAAAAGGCAGCCGATGTTTTATTACTGACTTGTAGAACACACTTAGCCTTTGACAAAAATCTTTATCCACATGGGGAGAGGAGGGGATTGTCAAGAACAAACATTCTGAATGGAAGAGTCTTGCAAAGACTAAATTTAATGCATAAAATTAGTAAAACCTCATCTCGGCTTCTCCAGCACTAGTGTGAACAGTACTCAAGTCACATAGTCATTGCAAAGCCCTTACTGCATCTGGTTGCAGGAGGTGCAGAGCAAAATTCATGTCTGATGTTATACAGAAGATTGTATTTAATTTATCATCCTTTTGCTTTGCTCTTTTGATCCTTACATTTTCTTTAACTAAAGCTTATAGCTTTTAATGATAAATTTAGATTCTGCAGTACATAGCTAGAGACACCAAGCAGTCAGAGCCTTTAATGCATATATGGGGACTGCTATGTAATACTTTTTCTCTCAGGATACTTGGGACTGTTTTCTGTCCTGACATGGAGAATGAAAATTCTCCAGGCACAGTTCTCTGTCTGGATGTCAGGAACTGATAATGTGCCCTTTGAATAGTGAACCCCATCCAAACAACAGATGAGATTCAGAAGTAGCTCTAGGGCAATCCAAGACGCTGCACTTAAAAGACAACTGCAGTACTTGACAATAGGTAACCTTCAAACCCAACTGGAAAATACTAACATTTGATGGTATTTTCCATCAGTAGGCAGAGATGGCTTGGTAGGCCACCTGACCAATTCTGGGTAAGGGTCAGCTGAGGGATTTCTGTATGATCCATGCTTCAGCTGGAGAGCACAACAGAAGATGAAAGGTGGTGTGCTGTCAGAAGTCCTGTAGGTCAGGCAAGACACTAAACAAGCTACTGAATGTGTCAGTTATAAAAGGACAGACTGTCATCTGTTCATCTGGTGTGACTCGGAGTTATTCTAAACTTGAGTTGTTACAAAAATCTGACTCAATTATGTTAACTACATGGGCTCCAGAGTATATGTAGTAAATATTTCTAAAGCAGTATATGCTCAGTCGGATAAGCCTGATTATAAGAGCTTGTCAGCTACAATTAAAACCTTTCCCGTTACAGTCTACCTCAAATGTTTTTCCCAGTCTGGGGACTTACACTGTGACCTTCCAGTGTGACACCAATGCATGGCATGACTGTCCACACTAATTCAGTCTGGCAATCCCTCTTGAGTTCTCTTCTCTTGAACTTCTTCATCTGTTGCTACTAAGAGTTTCAGGCATGGAAGGAGGAAGAATGTGGGTTCATTCTGCCTCTGTAGTATTATATACACACATGTATGTATGTACTAAATAGTTGGGCTGAAGCGCAGCTAGAACTTAATCTGGCTACTGCTGTAGAAGACAATAATAATGTTTCTATAAATATATTATGAACAAAAGGAGGGCTAAGGACAATATCCTTTATTGGATGCAGGGAGAAACGTAGTGACAAAGGATGAGGAAAAGGCTGAGGTACTTAATGCCTTTTTTGCCTCAGTCTTTAATAGTGAGACCAGTTGTTCTCTGGGTACCAAGTCCCCTAGCTGGAAGACAGGGAAGAGGAGCAGAATGAAGCCCCATAATCCAATGGGAAAAGGTTAGTGACCTGCAACACCACTTAGACACACACAAGTCTATGGGGCTGGATGGGATCCACTCAAGAGTACTGAGGGAGCTGGCAGAAGTGCTTACTAAGCCACTTTCCATCATTTATCAGCAGTCCTGGTCAACGGGGGAGGTCCCAGTTGACTGGAGGTTAGCAAACATGATGCCCATTTACAAGAAGGGCCGGAAGGAGGATCCGGGGAACTACAGGCCTGTCAGTCTGACCTTGGTGCTGAGGAATGTTATGGAGCAGTTCATCTTGAGTGCCATCACATGGCAAGTACAGGACAACCAGGCAATCAGGCCCTGTCAGCATGGGTTTATGAAAAGCAGGTCCTGCTTAACTAACCTGATGTCTTTCTATGACCAGGTGACCCACCTAGTAGATGAGGGAAAGGCTGTAGGTGTTGTCTACCTGGACTTCAGTAAGGCTTTTGACACTGTCTCTCACGGCATACTCCTTGAGAGGCTGGCGGCTCATGGCTTAGACAAGTGTACTCTTAGCTGGGTGAAAAACTGGCTGGATAGACGAGCCCAGTGGGTTGTGGTGAATAGAGTTAAATCCAGTTGGTGTTTCCCAGGGCTCAGTACTGGGGCCAGTTCTGTTTAATATCTTTATTAATGATGTGGACCAGGGGATTGAGGGCACCCTCAGTAAGTTTGCAGATGACACCAAGTTGGGAGGGAGGGTCGATCTGCTCGAGGGTAGGAAGGCTCTACAGAGAGATCTGGACAGGCTGGATTGATGGGCCGAGGCCAATTGTATGAGGTTCAATAAAGCCAAATGCCAGGTCCTGCACTTCACTCACAACAACCCCATGCAGCCCTCCAGGCTTGGGGAAGAGTGGCTGGAAAGCTGCCTGGCAGAAAAGGACCTGGGTGTGCTGGTTGATAGCTGGCTGAATATGAGCCAGCAGTGTGCCCAGGTGGCCAAGAAGGCCAACGGCATCCTGGCCTGCATCAGAAATAGTGTGGCCAGCAGGACTGGGGAAATGATTGTTCCCCTGTACTTAGTTTTGGGCCCCTCACTACAAGAAAGACATTGAGGTGCTGGAGTGTGTCCAAAGGACAACGAAGCTGGTGAAGGGTCTAGAGCACAAGTGTTATGTGGAGCAGCTGAGGGAACTGGGGTGGTTTAGTGTGGAGAAAAGGAGGCTGAGGGGAGACCTTATCACTCTCCACAACTACCTGAAAGGAGGTTGTAGTGATGTGGGTATCAGTCTCTTCTCCCAAGTAACAAGCAACAGGACAAGAGAAAATGGCCTCAAGTTGCACCAGGGGAGGTTTAGATTGGATATGAGGAAAAATTTCTTTGCTGAAAGGGTTGTCAAGCATTGGAACAGGCTGCCCAGGGAAGTGGTGGAGTCACGATCCCTGGAGGTATTTAAAAGATGTGTAGATGTGGTGCTTAGGGACATGGTTTAGTGGTAGACTTGGCAGTGTTGTGTTAACGGTTGGACCTGATGATCTTAAAGGTCTTTTCTAACCTAAACAATTCTATGGTTCTATATGTATGTATACATAAAGAATGAGGTTTTTACTTCCTCATACACCAAGTTTTGTGTTTCCCTTTTGGGATATTTCTTCCTATTTTGCATTGTCATAGTCTGTAGGCATGACAACTGAGATCAGGAGCTGTCTGCACTGGATACTGTACAGAAATTCACAGTATGTCTTGAGTTTACTTCAGGTGAGAGAAAATATGCAGTAAGAGAAGTATAACCCCTTGTTAGGAGAGCAGAGGTTATGTTGGGGAGGAACAAAATGCTCCTTCCAGATTTTAAAAAAACCAAACAAGTGTTAGATGTTTCTGTCCCATCCCCATGCCCAAACGACAGAAGACGACGACTTTAAACTATTTTGATCCGTATGCAGTCCTACCTGGTGTCATTAATTTGTGTTTTTATTAATGTCGCTCTGAGATTAGTGTTTTCCTGTAGGAATGTTTGAATGGTATATCGTAGACAATTAATATAGAAGTCCTCTTAGTGGTGCCTTTCATCTAAAAAGTCTGAGGATTTTTCAGTTTTGAAAAATGAAGATGAAAAATGTTCTCTTTTCTGGTCTTTTTATGCTTTGCTTTATTAAAGAGCTCTCATGGTCGGCATCACACCATTAAAAAGCTAGAAGCGGATAGCCACGGTATTTCATGTGTGGTGGACTTTACAACAAATTACAACACTGACTGCTGAGACTAAGTTGCTGGAAAAATGGGTTTAATTGTCCATTCTGAAACTATTTCCAGGATCAAATAGAATTTCTTTAACTACTCATGCTCTTTATAACCCTGGTTCAATTCTGTTGCAGTAAATCTGATGGGAAAGCAGAACAGCAAGTTAAAAACAGCACTGATGTTTTATAGCACCAACATTAAACTATATGTCATCTTCAGATTAAAGTACTGGGCTGAAAGCGTTTTCTAGTTGTAATGATTTGTTACTATCTGGAGATCTAATTTGCATTTTAAAAACTCTTTTTAACCAATGGTTAGGTGCAGTGTGTGTGTGTGGAGGGGTGTGTTTCTTTACAACCTCTATTTACTTCACTAGCCTGTTGACTTTTTGTCTTGCTCAGGTTTGAAGAGGAAGTTGTTCCTGTTTAGTGAGAACTCTGATGTGTTGCTATCACTGGTTATGTAACCATTTAAATGACAAATGGGGACAAAATGAGCATTGAGCACAAACAATGTATTGTTCAGACTAATCATTACTGTCTTACAGTCCTTACTGGACTCAATTTCCAATGTGTATTCATATATGAAGTTAGTATAGATACTTCTATTTTGTCCTGGTTTAAGTGGCTGCTGGAGACGCAAGACAATGGAAAACTTGGCTGCTTGTGCCTTACACTGTTTCTGGAATATGTAATTTTAAACAGTTTGATGCTTCTAGTATTTGTAAAGCCTTGTGGTAAAGGGCATTGCTCTATGTAAGTTACATATGATTTCATGTAAGTCACCTAGTGTAGGAAGGGTGAATCTTCTAGATAGGTCAGAGGAGCCTGAAAGAATACTTTTCTGCAGTCTGGCTGATTCTCTTTCCAGTTCTGATACTCCTGGCTCATTACACCAGCCTTAGACAGTGAACTGCTTCCCATGTGGTACTACTCATGGTGCATGTCTTGGGTCTAACTAGCTTTCAGCTTGCTACTGCCCAGCATGGTAGCGCAAGAGACAAAGGCAGGATCTTGTTCTTCCTTGTCATTTGCTAAGGCTTATGCAATTCCTAATAGGGCTTGTATAGGTGAGGCCTCAAGCCTGTACGTCAGTGGAAGTAGGCTGTTGCACCCACATAACCTTTTGTTGTACTTCAAAAGAGTTCCAAATACATGCAGCAGCTCTCAGCATCAGGCACCAAAGTTGATTTTTCTTGAAGTAAGTGTCTGAGGGTGTGATTTCCTTTTTGTAGGTTTGGAATGAGCACGGATACTGAGATGTATCACAGAGTGGTTGAGGCTGGAAGGAACTTTTGGAGGTCATCTTGTCCTCCAGTGGGGGGGCTCAGGCAGGGCCACCTAGAGCCGGTTGACCAGAACTGTGTCCAGATGACTTTTGAATACCTCCAGTGGTGGAGATTCCGTTGGTCACCCTCACAGTAAAAAAGTGTTTACTTATGTTCAACACCTCCTGTGTTTCAGTTTGTGCCCATTGACTCTTGGCTTTTCACTGACCACCACTGAAAAGAGCCTCGCTCCATCTTCTCAACACCTTCCATTTGGATATTTATATACGTTGGTAAGATCCCCTGAGCCTTCTCTTCTCCAGGCAGAACAGTCCCAGCTTTCTCAGCCTTTCCTTATATGTGAGATGCTCCAGTCCCTTAATCATCTTAACGGCCCTTTGTTGGACTCTACAGTACATTCATGTCTCTGTTGTACTGTGGAGCCCAGAACTGGACCCAGAACTCCAAGTGTGGCCTCACCAGTGCTGAGGGATCA
>NW_010972676.1:1135967-1140370 GCF_000737465.1 Haliaeetus leucocephalus
GGGGAAGCTTCCAGCAGCTTCTTACAGAAGCCACCCCTGTAACCCCCCCTGCTACCAAAACCTTGCCACACAAACCTGATACAAGGGTATTGAATCTCAGTAAGTGAAGTTGAAGGGATCAACATGGGATTCAGCAGATGGGATGTGAATTCTTGGCTGCCAGTTTGGATCTGTGGAGTGTGTTATCAGTGTAAGGAGATGAATCTGGTGCTAGCATTTGCTTTCTTTTTTTTTAATTTTATGAGCACAATCATTGCAAAGGCGATGCTCATTTTACAGTATATTTGTATTTTTGTTTGCTTAAAGCGCATTTTACTTCCATGTTTATGCCCTGGGGACTTTATGAATTGAGCTAGTTTGAAAGTATGTGAGATTCCTTTGAGAATACTTACTGTGCCAAAGTTTTCTTTCTTTTTAAATAACAAGCAATGCTCAAATTGGATAATTCCAGAATTTAAGAAACAGCGAGGGGGAGAAGGGGCAGGGTGGGATACATCATGTCAGGAAGCATCTTCACTGTGTTTTTTCCTTTGAAGGGAGTAGCCCATAAGTCTTCTGAAGTGTTTTTAAAAATATGTATTTTTGTATATGGCCAACATGTTTCCTGAGAATTCAGTAGTGAATTAGGTCTCAGGAGATTTGACTTGTTTCCTTGGCTCTGTTCTAAAACCTCTTATAGCCTCAGACACATCCTGGTTTCTTCATGCTCATATTCCTTGACTGTGAAAAGAATAATTGTAGATTTCTGAGAAACTATACCTCCTTTACCTTTTTTTAAGATAGTAAACTTTTTAGAGGGGGACTTTCTAATGGTACATTTGTATGGCACTTAATGCACTTTTCAGATTTTGCCTTGAATGACATTTTAAAAATGGATGATTTCAGACTAAAACTTTCAGACTCTCACTTACAGGTAAAAGTGATGCTGTTGTCCTGGTTTCAGCAGGGATATAGTTAACTGTCTTCCTAGTAGCTGGCACAGTGCTATATTTTGAGTTCAGTATGTGAAGAATGTTGATAACACTGATGTTTTCAGTTGTTGCTCAGTAGTGTTTAGACTAAAGTCAAGGATTTTTCAGCTTCTCATGCCCAGCCAGGGCACCTGACCCAAACTGGCCAACAGTGTATTCCATACCATGGGATGTCCCATCTAGTTTAGGAACTGGGAAGTGGGGGGCAGGGATTTGCCGCTGGGGGACTGGCTGGGTGTCGGTCGGCGGGTGGTGAGCAATTGCCCTGTGCATCATTTGTACATTTCAATCTTTTTATTACTACTGTTGTCATTTTATTAGTGTTATCATTATCATTATTAGTTTCTTCTTTTCTGTTCTATTAAACCGTTCTTATCTCAACCCAGGAGTTTTACTTCTTTTCCTGATTTTCTCCCCCATCCGACTGGATGGGGGGGGAGTGAGTGAGCGGCTGCGTGGTGCTTAGTTGCTGGCTGGGATTAAACCACGACAGCTGTCCAAAGCAGAAAAAACATACAAGTGAGAAAAAATCTCTTGGTTAATAAAATAAACGTGGTACTTAATATCAACCAGGTTACTACTTTTCTGAAAAAACTGCAGGGAGGATGCCTTGAAATGAACAGAATGTGAATACCATAGTTCGTGGTACTCTCAGGAAAAAAAGTGCAGGTGCACCTCCACCAAAATCTTAGTCCTTGCTCTTGCATTTGAATGTAGGACTTCTCACCATCCTTGGGACCTGACTGTGAAGTCCCCTTTTTCCCAGCTCTTCCAGTGCACTTTTTGTGACATTGTTTCATATTGCCTATGAAGAAGAAGGTGCTTTAAATCATTGGGAACTGAGATTGGAATGAGGAAAAAATGTTGAGTTGAAATGGTATAGCAAAATAGTACTTTAGTGTTGCTCACCTTGTGCTTCAAATGAAGATGTACTGCTAATAAAGTGCTCATCAGTGTTTCTTGAAAAAGAATTGCTAGGGTAGCAAATTAAGGCAGATTTCTACCTTTATTTAATGAAATGTTCCTGTCAAACCTTGAAGGAAATAATTAGGTTTCTGGACATCAGCTGGTGATGTGTTTGCCATGCTGTTGCCCAAGGGACTGGGACATATCGTGATATGTTACTGTGTTTTGGGGAGAATTTTTTTTGTTTAAAAAAAAGCTCTATTGGAAGAGGAGGGTATGAGCAGAACAATATCTCCCAATAAAATACACAATGAGAAATTTTAAATGGAGAGCTCTACTTTAATTTTAGATGGAAGAAGGAAGATTAATGCATCGCTGCAGTGTGTTAATGAAAAATTTTTGTCTGCCTAGTTCTACATCACAAGTCATAAATGACACAAATCAAATGTGAGCTTATTTTAAATATATTAACAAGTTTCTTTGCAACAAAGTAACTTACAAAAGTGACCAGGACATTGTTCTGCTGTATTTTTAGATCACTTCTTTTTAAGCAGTGTGCTTCTCAATTCCTGGAATGCATGAAGAACAGACTTTTTATTTGAAGACGTAGAGAATTTCACTGGCAGGAAACTGTGTAAAGTTATAATACAGTAACTTAGTTGCGTTAGGCCAGGGTAAACCAGTTGTGATAAATCTAAAACTGATGTTAGTCAAACCTGACTCTTCCTAGATTTTTACTTAAATTGCTACTTTTGCTTATTCTTTTTTAGTATTATCTGTAAGAATGTGACTATTCTTTCATTATGTAGCACTTTGTGAAGCATGGCAGCATACTTGTGAGGCAGCCTATTCTGAGAAATTGATATTCTGAAGAACTAAAAGATTTGGGTAGTTTACCTACCTGTGAATTTTTTCAGGCTTTTCAGCTAAGGTTGCTACTGCATGCCAAATCTTGCAGGGGCTTAATTTGAGATACAGCACCAGTTCAACAAAACTGTGTCTGTCCAAAGCAGAATTGAAGGTGATAAGATTAAGTGAATAGCTACCCTGTTTCTGGGGTAATCAAATTCAGTAATTAGGAGTTCAGTAATCTCGGTTCTTTTATGTAGTCCCTCAGTGTTATGATTAATTCAGTATTCAGTTTTCCTGTTTGTGGATTATGTTTAGATTATCACTCAGATATGTGCCAGCTGGACTTCATTGCACCTGAAGGCCTTTAGTTTGAAGATTATCTGGAACCTTGATCCTAATGCTAGTGACCTCTGTTATTGCTGGTTTTCAGAAAGTGTTTCTCTAATGGTACATTTGCACTGAGGAGCATGGCAGGCAGTCATCCACAGTATTTGTGCAGGTTCTACTAATGAGTTAGTATCAGCACCTATACTTCCAATTACTTTTTACTAATCTGGAAACTAGCAGCTGCTGAGGTTTTTCTGTGGTTTTCTAGAAATCTGATATTTCTTTTCTGTATCTAAATGAAGAACTGTGGAATGGTTTTGATTAGGAATTAGAAGAGCTGCAGGGATAGCTGTGCTGTCTGCCTGATTAACTAAGTCTGAACCTTTAATGTAACTGGCTTTAGAAGTCAGCCAGACTGGGAATTGAGTGGGGATATGTTTTTAGAGCAATCTGTGAGCAGCAACCAGAAGAGATCTTTCTAAAAAATTAGCTCAGCTGCTTACTGTTTATAGGTCCATCTCCTTGATCTAACATAAAGTTGTTGCCTCCCTTCTGTTCAATGGAATTAAGATTAAAAGCTTGTTTGAGTTTTTAAAGCTCTATGTGTAAATGCAGATTTCTAAGGTATAGACAAAAATCCATTAAAAAGACACTTTCAAAAAACAGGTATTGGAAACCCTTTTTAAAGTACTGCTCTTCCTGTAAACTTATCTTCACACAGTATTATGTTAAATTTATAGCAAAACAATTCACCACACATGGCACTACTCTGGAGGAGTTAGGCACTAGAGGCACTGGATGTAATTCCGCTCTTAGTTGTAACTGTTCCACACTCAAACTTTACCCCTATTTTTCACCAGTATAAATGAAAGTCAGATTACCATCTGTTGGCATTAATTTGTTTCTGCTCTGTGCAACATGCTAGAGGCTGGAAAGAAACATTCAAAGTTAGGTGGCATTATTTGCAACAAATACATTCATGAAGAAGACTTAAACATGCAAGGAGAATAATGCAAAGAGACTGTGTGGCACTAGCTTTGAACCATAGCACGTGAGCCTGACCTTGTATCTGGAACAGCCATAGTGTTTGCTGCTGCTATTTGTGCTGTCATCCATGGAATTACTTTGCAACTGGCAGATTTTAGGCTTTGGCTCAGACGGGGATGTCATGCACACCCCTGTTTTCCAGCATATCTGCTGGTACAATAGCGGATAAATTTTCAGATGTTCTATCCCCATAGCTCACATTACTGTTAATGGGAACTTTACAATTAAATCCCAAAGCAAACACAGCACTGAATTTAATTCAAACTTGTGAATAATTTGACCTAATTCTGCCCCCCCCCC
>NW_010972676.1:1140380-1245230 GCF_000737465.1 Haliaeetus leucocephalus
ATTTCACCCACCCCCCCCCCCCCCCCCCCCCCCCCCCCCGGTAGCTACCTTGGGTAGAGGCATGCCTCAAACATCTAAGATGACAAACAGCCTTTGGGAAACACACTGCTTATATCTAAAGACTATTCCAGTTACAAGAGTATGTCTTAAATATGATTTGTGTGTTCAGCACAAGATCTGGACTTAAAGAGTTTAACTGGCAAGTTTCAGTCAATGGGCGCTTTGCCTGAAACCTCTAAAATGCTTTTTCAAACCACAAAAGCAACAAGACTCCTTCTGAATCAATTCTTAGACTCTATTTCCATCATCTATTTACTTTGAGCCTTTTGAATTAGTCTGTCAGTGCCTCTAGAAAGTTACCAAAATAGGGTACTGCTGTTGGAGCCACCAAAAAAAAAAAAGAAAAAAAAAAAAAAAAAATTTTTTAAAAATCCCTTCTGTGATGGGAAACTTCTTGTTGCATGAAATGTTCAGAAAGTATCTCTTCGTCTGAGGTTGCTTCAGTGCAGCGACTTCCCCTGCTCAAAACCCAGGTGTTACAAAGTGTTATTCACAGGGACCTGTGAAAATGGCCTACCAGTCTGTGACAGTGGTGATGGACAGGTTGCCAGTTTTATTTATGGCTTTACTTGTAGGTAGCTCTCCTACGGCTTTTCTCATAACATGTTTCCAAACTTTAAAGTGTCTCTTTCTAATCCACATTCTTTAGAGCTATTTAAATAGCAGGGGGTTTTGTTGTTATTATTTGGCTATGAAACTGGTGGATAGTACTTTCTAGTTAATCCAAAATGTTCAGACATTAAAGAAATATTTTTTAAATTAAAACATTTCCTCTTATTTTTAAGGTATAAACAGCTTTGGGAAAAATATCCAGAATATTTTATTTGGAAAATAAAAAACCCTGAACTTCTGAACTGTATTTTTCCTCAAGGTCTTTGTGTCCAGTCCAAATATATGAATAATTTAGATAGATAGCAAACTATGTTTTTTTAAAGCAAATATAATAAGGCAAAAGTCTTGGCAAGCTCTACTTATCTTATTTTCCTTCGAGCATAGCAGAGAAAATTTGGACAAAAAGTGAGCTAAACTTTTGTTCATTTTGGTACTGTCCGTGCCTCCCAATCTTCTCAGATTGTGCATAGAAATGCCCTCTGCAGCTTAAAATGGAGTTTTGGGATAACATTGCAGAGTGTGGCCACTGCTACCTAAATCTGGCTTGAAAGAGCTACCCCTTCAAAATTTCAAGAAGGAATTTCTGTTGCAGATCAGTTCCTGTGTTTGGTATGTGAGGCTGAGGATGAAACTGATATGTTAACAGGCCCAGCTCTTCATCTGGGCCTGCTTAATTTCCACTCTCCCTAGTGAAGTTTTGCAGTTTCATGCCAGCTCAGGGTTTGATGCACAGTTTATTTTCAGAGAGAGGGGACCCTTTGGCAACTCAGGAATAACTCACAGCTATGAAATTTGATCGCATCCTTTCAGCCTATTACAAAGCAATCCATGGTGCCTCTAGGCATGTGATGTGTGGGAGGATGTTTCATCAATACTACACTGATATTGTGTAAAAGCCTTTGTAAATAAGTCCCTTGTATCTGCAATACCTCCATGTTAAAGGTAGTCAACAGTTAAAGGCTTTTGACTTCATCTTTTCTGTTCCTCTATGTGACCTAGAATCTGACAAGTGTTTGAGCCTTTTTTGAAGAAGTGGGAGATTGTGCAAGTGGGATTTCAGCGGCAGGAACGTCTCTTTGAAGGAGCTTTCTGCTGAAGTGAGTAATTGCTTTTCACCAAGATAGACTTGTGAGGCAGAGGAGGGAAGCTGATAGCTGTGACCACTTACAAGTAGCTTCCTGATTTGGATAAATTAATGCAGATTGAAAATGTTGTAATGCACACCCAAATGAGCAATATCCTCTGTGCACAGTGAGAGATACTCCAGAACTTAACACCACTGTGAAAACATTTGTTGCCATATGATTTTCCTTAGGGAGGAGGTGAAACAATTTTACTTAAAGGAAACCATGATTGGGAAACATTGGCTCTCTGTGCAATTAGCTATTTTGGTTTTAATTGATCCTCCAGAGCATCAGCCCTGAACGGGATTTCTAGGCCATTGTGGAATTTACTGGATAGGCTAGGGAACTTGGAACAACTTGTGTAACTTGTATTTAAGAGGATCATTGATTAGTGACCACCTCTAAAGATGCTGCTTGTATCACTTAAACTGTTGAGGACATAAATGTTTCTGCAGTGGCAGCATATGGAGAAAAGTCCAGCAGTGTTAAACACTTAAGTCCCATGGAGCATCTTTGGGATGTAGGATCATGTGTCATCAATGTAAAACAGTGAAGTATCTAGAATGTAATTACAAGTGTCTGTCTGATATATAATGAGGCCAGAAGGGCGAGAGCTTTGTCTGATTCATTGCTTAACTCAAACAGTTAGCATTTTCTGCATCTTCAATTTAAGGCTTGATTAGCTTCACAGAAAAAAAAAAATATTGTATGATACTATTATTTTATACTCTTAAGACTTGATTCTCTTATGTAGACAGACCTTGGAACCTTTCTGTTCAGTTCTTAAGATTGCCTCCCCACAGCCTGTTGGCCTTTCCTTCAATTTCTTTGGAAGCTTGTTCTCTTGGGAAAAGCTCTTTCTGCTTTAAAGATGTCAGGTTCCAGGCATCTGAACTTCTCAAAACCAGATTTGTTTTCTCATTCAAAGCACCTCTTTGGAGCTAGGGCCCTTTGTTTCTAAAGGGATATTGCCAATTAATATTGGCCACCAAGGGTAGATATATCAACTTCAGACCTCTAAATTCTCATGGAAATATTTAAGAAAATAAATATTCCCTTTGCAGTATTTAGAACCTAAACATTTTAGCATCAAAAAACTTGTGGTGAGGTTGATAAACAGAAAGCCCTTATTTCCCTGTGCTTCTCAAGCCCCATAAGTTCTGATGTGCCAGCAAGTGGCTGTACAAAAATGTTTGCTTAAATTAGCTTTTGCTTAATTTCTAATTTTCAGTCCAAAAACTAAATGAGCCATTAAAGGAAACCACACTAATGAGATGCGCTGCA
The DNA here is from genome assembly GCF_000737465.1 of Haliaeetus leucocephalus. NCBI lineage: Eukaryota > Metazoa > Chordata > Aves > Accipitriformes > Accipitridae > Haliaeetus > Haliaeetus leucocephalus. The sequence continues at coordinate 1,143,461 of NW_010972676.1, forward strand.
AAGCAAAATATGCCTAGGGCAAAAAGCAGCCTTTTAATTTGTTCGACTTAAATCTCTAACATCTGGCTGTGAGGGATGATGTCACTAAGCACATTAAGAATATCAGAAATAGACTTTTGTAATCAGTGCTTCCACTGTTTGGCTTTCTTCATTTGCTCACTCGTTTTCTTGGCACACAGTGATACAGGAAAATACTTTAAAGGGCAAAGACTCCAAGCCATAAGTTGAACTTTGGTTTGGATGTGTACCATTGGGCCTAGTTGCCAACTCCTTGCCCGGTCACCTTGCACCACAGCTGATATGGAACACACACAGAGCTGCTCTTAGCATTGGGTACCTCAGGGCTGCTCAGGAGTTAGGGATGGGTAGGAGCATCACTTAAAACAGAAATCTCAACAAGGTGGGGAGATGGGGACTTCAAGCAGCAGTAAGTCAGAGCAGTTTTGTGTTTCTCCTTCTCTGTTCAGAGGCCTGGTTTGATTCCTGGTGGGCCTGGAGTGGGGATGTAGGCATAACAGCTGGGCCTAGTACTCCCATGTAGACTGAGCTGATAAAGCAAGAACTTTGGAGCACAGCTGGACTCCTACTGATAAATTCTGCTGCTTGTCACAGGCCTGAACCGCTTCCTTCTGAGAGCAGCTGGCTTGCGGTGACTTGCTTACATCATTGATGTAGCTAGCACCTGACAGCACTGGGCAAAGTGTACCAGCATAGACACAGCCAGCTGGGCTGCATTGTTCATCTAGTTAGGATAGTTTCCCTTTTCTCTTTTGCTACCAAAAGCAAAAGGCTGTTTATGTGTGTTTAGCTTTGTCACAGAGAAAAAAATGTTGCATGTTACCCCCCATGAAATGTGGTGCCTCATGTTTGTGTTTGCACTGTTAACTGGATAGCCAACCTTAGAATGGCCAGGTGGGAGAAATAGATTTGTTGACCACCAATCCTTGTAAGCAGGCTAAAATGAGATCTGAGGCACCCTGTAATCGGTTATTGACTGTAAAATTATTCTTGATTGCCTTCAGTCAAGTTGTTTCCAGATAAGGTGAACTGTGAGTTCTGAACTGCTTCATTAAAAGTGGTGTATCAACCCAGATTGCTTGCAGGAGCAGTTTGTTGGGTGGCTCCTCAGTCATGTCAGGTGTGTACAGTTATAATCTGTTGAAAGAAGGCTGTAGTAGGAATTTTGTCTGTGCAGCCACCCTTTATAGTGGATTTCCTTGTGAAGCACTGTAAGCTTTATTTTCATCTAGCAGCAGTTTCTCTCCTCTGCCTGGAGTAGTGATTGCTCTTTCTGAGGCCCCCTGCCCAGTGGAAAGTACTCTATCCTCTGCAGGTAACTGGTGTATGCAGAGTTGGATTTGTGGTTGTAAAGTAGCCTGATTCCACCTGCTTTACTTTCTCTGTTGTTTTCCTTTTCTAAAAAGGAACAAATCTAAGTGGAACAGGACAATTGTTCTGTCTCATAGAAATACAGGTTATTTTGTTTTCCTGAGCTTTAATTTTTAGAGAATCCTAGAAAATTCAGGCAATTATTTCATGAGAGTGTTTTAAAACTAGGTGGTTGTCATAATTCACAGCTTCTGCTCTATGGATCTTTCATACTTCATTGTCCTTTGAACGTTTTAGTGCACTGGCCTATCTCTTTCTGCTTTGCATATACTTGAAATCATATCTGTGTAGTCACACTTCTCCCTTTTGACAAATGTAGCAAATGTCTTTCCACTGTTTCCATTTGCCAGGAGACTCCCTTATGTTGCTTACAATAAAAATAGGGCTGCATATAGAAACTTCTCTGTGATGGATAAAACTTAATGATGAGAGAACCAAGGATCAGTAGCACCATCTATTAATTGAGAAGCAAAATGTGTGTGTAATTTGTTCCTGGCTGTGCAGAATTAGGGTGCAAACCTGAAGAACTTGAACTGTGAGAAGCACTTCTTTTACAGGTTCCCTCTAACTCAAGGGCACTCTGCCAAGTGGAGTATCCCACTTTTGCTGATTCATGCCTGAACTCCAAGTAACACAAATTTCCAGAACCTCCACTTCTCTACTCCTTGACTCCAGCAGAATTATAATGAAGAAAAATTCCTAGCTTTTTTCTGGTCCTTGCTGTTCAAGAAAAAATAATATTGGCAACTTCCAGGGACAACTGAAAGAGAGGTTGACTTTCATTTATGTCTGGGAAGCACTGATGGTAAGACCTCTGGTGTAAGAGCAGTGGGGGGCCCTGTCAAGTCTTTTTCATTGGAGGATCTAATCCATCTCTCTTAGGAGGTTCACAGAAGACCTAATCAGATTGTCTAGTCTGATCCACTTGGTGTCACAGGTCACTGAATTGCACGCAGATTGCTCTGTAATGAGTCTTATCCTGACATTCTCAAGCATTGACAACATCCAAAGGGTCACAACACCATGGCAGTGGAACCAAGGCCACGGAAAACTTTCCTCTTGAGTAGTTTTAGCTTCTGCATTGTCTTAATTCGTGTCTAAAATTTGACCCCAGTTTCACTGCAGTATTTAAGTGTGCAACTCCATCAATTCCAACGGTTGCTGTCCTTCTGAATATGTCTTGACACCTGGGTCTTAGTGTGTATCACTGGATTTTTAGATTCTACAGTGTAACAGTTGCACGGGTGTGTTTTGCAACTGGAGAATATGTTGGTGAAGTGAGCTGTAAAATGAACCTGAGGTCGCAAATGGTAATCTGAAGTGAAATGCAAGTAACCTCTCTTTCTTATTCTAAATGTACTTCTCTACCACATTGTTTAGAAATGTCTCCAGTACTTAGAAATTTGGGATGAAAAGTTTCATTTGTATTTTCTTCTACAGCTAACATCTTTGTAGGGAAAATAATCTGAAATGTACTTGCAACATCAGAAGGGAGGAGAGGAGAGAAACCTATAATCAGTAATGTTAAGAACTGGATATGATGGAGGACAGAAAGTTGGAGCTGAATTTGTAATGTGAGAAGGAACTTGGCAGCTCTGCGCAGTTTTCAGTTTTTAAAGGGGGCATAATACCATAGAACAAGAAGATATCAGACCTCTTTGAGGCATGGGAGGGGGAGAGATTCTGGGCTGTGTTCCTAAATTGCAGGTCTAACTAATCAAAGCAAATGTGACGAGGAAGCTGGGAAGTTTACTGCTTTAGAAGCTCTCAGAAGTTGAAAAAATAACTAACATCACTGGGTCATAAGTTACAATATATAATTGCAGTTCATGAATATTTTGTTTTGTGAAAGAAAGGGGTACTGAATGGTAGATAGGGAAAGTCTTAATACTTTGGGGAAAGATCCTGCACTGGCCAAGGACAATCACTGCCATGAACAAAAGGCTGATCCCCAAAGATATTTCAAAGTGGATTCATCAGATTCATCTGGAAGTGAGATGCTCTTGGTCTTCTAAACCTAATTAATTTAATGGTCTTGCACTGGTACAATTAGATGAAAGCCCAAAAATGAATGGTTGAGATAGGTTGGACTAATGTAATTTTTATATAAGATCAGTTGCATGTTGTCTGAATATTCCCCTCATTTGGTTATTTTAACTTGTAGCATGTAGCTTCATTTGATGGCACCCTTCTCTTGCATTGGGAGAGACGGTGAACAATTGATCCCTATTCTTTTATACTACCTTTAGTTTTGTCATATCTCTCTAAATATATTTTTTTTCTATGTGGAAATTAATTTCTTTTCTATTTGTATACACAATTTATGCAAATAGAGAACAAATACAGCAGTTGAGTCTGCTTAAAAATGAATAAATTAATTCTGTTTTCCTGTTGGCAACCACAGTGCAGCCTTACTTGAAGTTGCCCCTTGTCACCCTGTCACTGGCCACCTCAGAACATCTGTATTCTCATCTGGATGGACTTCAGGTTCGGAGTACTCTGAAATGGCTGAAGTGGCATGTGGTTTGCACAAGCAATACATATTTTGATTAGAGGTGCTGGATATTTGATTTTAAAATTTGATATGCCTGGAGATGTCAGTCTGCTGGGTCAAAATTTGCTGGCCCTTAGGGAGTTCTGCAAAAATATAACAATCTGTTTATAAGATGCTGTGTCTTTTTTTTTATTGGATTATTTATTGTTGCCAAGGAGAAAAAAGAGCTCATTTCAGTGCATATGTGAAGCCCTGGGTCAATACAGCATGTGCACTCAAAGCCTGAGCTGTGCTGTTGAGCTATAGAAAGCTAAAAGCCATCAGAGGAGTGCATGCTGCAGAACTTGTAATCTGACAGTCTTGGAGCTTTTGTGATCTTTCTGCTACAACTCAACAGAAAACAAGCTTTTCATCAGACAGAAGCGCTGAGAATAGCAAATCCCACACTCAGACTCTGTGAATAGAAGACCAAACTTGTGAAACTGAAACATATGGCAGAAAGCGAGTTGAAGTGCATCAGTCTTAGCTTTGAGTTTGCAAATGAGAGAGAGATTTTTGCCAGCTGGGTGTGAAAAAATGTGAAACCAAAGACCCTGTAGGTAACTGAGTTCAGAGGAATGTAGAAAGCTTAGTTACTTCACCCTGCACAAATACAGGTATAGTCTTGAATTGTATCAGGTTACTTGGGTTAATTTATATTGTTCCATATTACTCTTAATCAGAGTCAATCCCTCAGTTCAGCTGAGAGTAATTTCTGTAATATTAGGGGGTTTTGAGCTTTATGTCCACCTGTTTCTCTGAACATAGTATCTGAAGTAGCGAGAAGCCTCAAGATGTCTTGAGGCAGCAAAATTAATGGAAAGTTGGTTTGGCAGGCATGATCTTTGCCAAATAGGAAATGAGGGGGGCAAAAGCATTCTTCTGAGTTGAAGAACACTTGATTTTCCTGTTCAGAAAAAGTGAGATGAGGTTATTCCCCTGATGTGCAGTTAAGTATGCTAAAATATGTTTATTTGGTAAGGGTATAACACTGGAATATAAGATATCTGAGATCAACCAAGAATGACAGTCCAAGTCTCCGCTCCTGAGAATTTTTTCCATCCAAATATAGAGATAATTTATTTGTTCTTTTGGACTTTGTTAGTGTTGGATGTCTATCAATATTCTATATGTTTATGTAGCATTTCATTGGGCACAACTGGAACATGATGTATTTCCAGTAGTGAAAAATGTAAGATTTTAAGGACATCTAATCTAAAACTGGAAAGAGACAGTTTGATGTGTCATGTGTACTCTTCTATTGAATTCTGTGATGATATTGACAACAGTAGGACAGAATGAAAAAATAATCCAGTAAATCTTTACAGGAAGACTAGAAGGACAAGGCTGATTGCAGTGCATGGTTCAGGCTTTACTTCTTGAGTGAGAGAATCAGTGGAAACTTGCAGTAATGAATTTTCATATGTTATTCTCAAAGTACGAATCGTGGTGCTGGGAGAAGTGGGAAGCCTTTTTCTTATCTGCTGGGACTTTCTCAAACTGAAAGATATTTGCTATGCTGAGAAATCAATGCAAGAGTTATTTCAAGGTTATATCCTACAGATCCCATTATTCAGTAGGCCTGAAATTCATACCCCAATTTGACACGGAAAATAGAAAGTTTAGCGTACAAGTGCAACAAAGTGCTTCAGCATTCTGGTAAGAACATACTGTATTGACTGCTTGTTACTGATCAGTAGGCAAGTAGTGATAACATCATACTTTATCTACTGTGAAGAGATGACTCTACTAAATGAAGGTAACTGCAGACAATGGAAGGTGTATGTCTGTTTGTGCTGTGGTAGATCATAGAACGTTTAGGAACTCTGTGACACAGGCTCTTAACTAAAGACATGAGATACTAAGAAGAGAAAGGAGGAGTGTCCAATTTACTGAGTAATGTGTTGATTTGCACAGGGAGGATAATCTGTCACCAGTCCTGGAACTGTGGCCTGGACTACCATGTCCAAGCCCACTGTACCAACTTGGTATTCTGTGCTGTGTAAAGAGAGAACCTCCATTATGAAACGTAGCTTATCTTTTCCACATGAATCCGCCCTTACTGTAGTTTTGCAGACATTTTATACCTTTTTATAGGTGCAGATAAATAAAGAAAATAGCTAACAATGCTGAAGAGCAGCCCTGTTACCCAAGGCACTTTCTTTTTAAGTGTTTTTTCACTTCCTACTGACTTACCCAGGGAGAGGCCTCCCCAGCCACAGGATTTCTGTTTTCCCCAAGACTGTACTCCCTGCTGGCAGGTGACCTGAAATGTTACAGAACCTGGCATGGATTATTTGAACAAAATTATTTTTACAAATATAGAAGTTTGCTTTTCATCTAGAAAGTACCTTGAAGTTTCATCAGCAGTGCTGTATTCAACTAATTCATATTGCAATTAATAGTAGTTAGGCTGAGACTTCTTACTTTTACATGCTACAGCAAAAAAAAAAATTAGCCAATTAATATGTCTTAAAATTTTTGACATGATATTAATTGCTGGCAGCTGTAAAATGCAGAATCTAACAATGTATTTGAGTTTAAACAAAAAGTAATTTGGACAAGTCCTGTGGTCTGTCTTGTGTAAGCTCAGACATGATGATCCAAAGCAGTGGTCTAGGCTTATCTCTGAACAGAAGGCAAAAAGGCTGGGTCTTTCAGTATTTCTTACATTCCCTATCAATATAAGGATAAAAGACTCTACAGAACAGGAAAGTGATGTTCCCTGCCTACAGACTACACACATCCTTCTCCTTACCCTGCAGCAGAAGCACTTCAACCTAAATCTAGCATTCTCACCTCTTGAATTAATGTGCAGTTGACTGTTATCTCTGCAGAGTCTTAACTACCCCAGTTTTCCTTACACTGGGGCGTTATGGACATCTCTTGGAGTGAAAGCTGATCATACTACTTTCTCTCATGAAGCAAGGCTTTAAAGTTAACAGGCATAATAAGCTGCTTCACTCTTTTTTTTTTGAAATTTGCTTCTCCTCTTCTTTGTATATTTCCAGTGCTAGTGTATGTGTTCAGAACTATTACTTGTTTCTGTACTTGCATAAAATGACATAGGAAGGTATGACCTCAAAATATAGAGCTGCTAAATTATGCACATTTACTTCTGGTAGATGATATCTGTGTCCTACAACTGTAGTAGACATGATGATTTCTTGAGCTGAAATAACTCAACTCTGCACTTTAGCTCTATTTAATCATATTCAGATGTTATTCTGATGTATGTGGCTTAATTTAAGATTGCGACATTGAATTTTTGTCTATTTATCCAAATATGGTAGGTTTTTTCAGTTTATCAGATAGTAGTTGTTCAAAATCTGGCCACTAGAGTATGCATTCTTCTGTACAGTCTGAAATATTGTCATTCTTTTTTCCCCTCTATATAACAAATCGAAGATGTCACATATGCACCTAGGTTTCCTATTAATTCCTACAGCGTGTCATTTCTTTTTTGAAATTGATTTATATGATGATTAGTATAATTCTTCCTGAGGTGGTAAAAAAAGTTGATTTGGTTTTGGGTCGTGTCTGTCTCCATCTGACCCACCACCCCCACCACCCCTTTTTTCTTTCTCATCTGGAGATTCTATCTTTAAGATGTTCCAAGCTTTTGTTTTGGAAGGGTTGCAGGTCACTCTAGGAAGCGCCTGCAATTCTGTCTGCTGAAGTATGATACCTGGGGTGGGAGCATGCTACCAATGATCACCTTGGGCTACTCACCCTACAAACAGGCTACTTCTGCACATCTATTGCTGCATTGGTGTTTTATGTGTATGAAAGGTGGAAGAGCTTTGGTTAGTTGAGGTTAAAACTCCTGGTATTGTTTTAACTGAGAGATTGTAAATAGTGACTGCCAGGGTGGGTTATCAAAGCAAAGAGTAAGCATGGTTTCAATAAAAGGAAAGCCTGTTTCACTTTTCTGAGGCAGCATATTTCTTGTCTTGTTGGGAGCATTGTCTAGGAGCTGTATGTAAGAAATTCCAAAAGGTAAGCAAAAAGCTAGGACTTCCCATTAGTTTTACATGAAACAGAAAAATTTCTGTGAGATTTTGCTGACTTCAGGTGATGCTTATTTATCAGCAGCAAAATCTTGTTTGCTGCTGGTAATCTTTGCTTCACACGATGACCTGGCCACCCACTCACCATCTGCTGAACATGATGCTGCTTATTTTAAAAAAAAAAATTAATATGATGTTTTATGGAGAAAGTGTTTTGGATTTTGTATATATTTAAGAGTTGATAGCTCAGCTGATGGTCCCCCAGGTCCTTTTCTGCACTGCTGTTTCCTAGCCAGCCCATCCCTAACCTGTGGCAGTACATGGGGTTATGTCTTAAGTTCAGCATTTTGCATTTGACTTTGCTGAAGTGCGTGATGCTCATTGGCCCATTTTTTCCTGTTTGTCAAGGCCCTTCTGAACAGCAGCTCTGATCTGCTGTCCATCAACCACCCCTCCAATTTGGTGTCATACACAAACAGGCTGATGGTATGCTCTGCCCCCTTGTCCAGGCTGTTGAAGATATTTGATAATATTAATCCCAGCATATCATTGGTTTTGGGACAGATGGCTATTTGAAGTGCAGCAGCACTTGTGAAAATGGTATGAATGATGACTCTGTACCACTGTGGGAGACTGCAGGCGGTTTGTGCACACAGGAGGGTGTACGCATGTTGTGTTTCAACAGTTTCCCGTCTGGCCCACTGCTTACTCTCCACACCAGTGAACAAATTGGGTGAGGGATGTGTCATGTCCTTAGGATTCGCAGCTAGCAACACCTGGATGATCTGTAGTTGTGCCGGTGGGCTGCCTAGCAGTCCTGCAATAACCTGCATATGGCTGCAGAGATCTGCTTGTATGACCCTGCTCTGGGCCCCATGTACCAGCTCCTTTGCACAAGCAGTCCCTGTTGGTTCTAGGTCTTACTGGGCTCTCCTTGCTCTTTTTATTGCCATATGCCTTGTGTTTTCAGGGCCCAACAGATACACCTGAAGGTGGTCTGAAAGGATTTTACCTAAGCTTGCGAAGCACTGTGAAGTGTTGGACAACACCAAATTTGACATCGGCACCATGGGCATTAGTAACATGGCAGGTCTCTATACCCTGTTCTGAAAAGGAGCAACCTATCATTGAAGTTATGAAAAAGTAAATTGGGAGCAAGCAGCATCTGGCTAAATACCTGCAAATTTTATTTTTTTGTAGGTAGCCCTGTAACATGCATCGTGGTCTCTAACATCTGTCCTCGTAGTTTGGAATCTTGTTAGTAAATCTCTCCTTGGCAATTGCCTCAGTTTCATGGTGGATCATTTCTTAGAATTTAACTATGATTTATACCTTAATTCTTGTCTAGTCCAAGTGATTAAGAAAGCAAATCGTATGGAGATTATGTGAAAAGCTTTTATCTTGGTTGAAGGAATTGAATCATGTTCTACTTTACCAAGATCCTATCTTGAGTCTATAATTTTCCATGGCCCTTCCACTATTCCACGAGATTATTGGGGGTAATAGTTAATGACAGGTATGATGTAAAACACGACTGATGGAGAATATCTACTATTACATGTCCTATTTTGGGCATATAAAAGTGGGTGTCGAATGTTATTTCATGAGACAATGAACTGAATCTTATTGGCATGAGAATGTACAGAATGACCCCAAATCATTACAGTGTCATGAAGGTTCGTTGAAGAACGGAGAGGCATACCTTAGGGGAGAAAAACCCCATACATAAAAATAGGCAGTTCTGAGTTTGCTCTAATGCAATGCATATGCAAAGTAACAAGAACAAATTCCATTGTAGCAGAAGGAAAAAATGAATTCTGTAGAGAACATAGTAACTGCCATGTCTGACATCAGCCATAAATATTTTTGTGCATGATTTGGTGAAGCTAAAAATAATTGCATTTCCAAGTGTGACCGTTGATTTTTCTTCTAGGTTGACATGCATAGTTATACAGGCCACAGTTTTAGAAAATTTGGGCCTGAACTTTTGGGAACCACTTTGTCACAATCATCTTGTATGTGCCAGTGTTTTTAAAAACTAAGCTTATGTTGTTGCAAAGGTCTTATGCACAATCAGGTACTGAATTAATACCCGCTTTTGAAAAATGTTTTTCTAATCCTTCTGCTTCCATATTGCTCAGATGGGATATGTCCATGTTCACAGGAATAATGTAAGGCTTAATTTATTAAAGGTTATAAAACAATTTCAGATCTGCAAGTTTCTATATAAGGTTGAAATCTTAGAAGATAATTTTGTGCTTGATCTTAGATTTGTTTGAAGTTAGTGGTAAATGTCCCATTGATTTCATTACTGTGGCATGAGGGTCCTAGGGCAGAAGTCTTAGATCCATGGAGTGTATTTTGGGCTATTTTGGGACTTTTGTTTGCATGAAGAGTGGAATGAGTGCAGGCCTCTCTCATGAGTCAGAGGAGAGAATTCTCTAATGGGCATAGTTATAATAAATTTAGTCACAATTCTTCTTCAGCTGATAATTAGAACTAAGACAGGGAGGAAATGGTGACTACCTTGTCAGAGGTAGTATAATTCTTGACCTTCTCCAATAAACTTGAAGTCTTGTGCTAGAAATATAAATATTTTTAAAATAACTGGGATAATGTAGTGATTTCTGTCTGATTTGTTTCTTTTCTAATGAACATGATAACATCTGCTGCAATTAGTTCTGACAGTAGGAGCTGGGAGTTGTGTTTTACTGGAAGATCATGCATTCTGTTTTGTTCAGTATTATTAGTTTTATTTTTTAAAAATTGTTTGGTTCTGCTAAATCTGCTAAATAGATTAGATTACAAGGTGACTATATATTTAAAATGTATTTGTGGATTTGATTAAACATGACCATCTTGATTTTACAGATAGTATTGTTACGACCAGGCTAAAGCTGAGTAATCTGTGCTGTGAAAAGCTACCTGGTTTGCCAAGTAATAGCTTTTGGTTAATAAACTTAGTGTCTGTAATGATCTCACACTGAAGCATAGTCAGGTAGCACTGTTGGTGGCTCCGGTAGATACAGTGAAGGATCCACATTGTGGTCAACTCTGTTCTAGCAAGAGCTCTGGTCTAACATCTTGGACAGCAAAGAGTCCTCAGCTTGGAGGAAGTCCTTGCACTCTGTTGGTTTGTATATTGTGTGGAAAATCTGTGTGCCTCTGCCAGAATGTCTGGCACAAATTAGTTACTGAGATGGAGGTGGCCCTGTGAACTCAGGGTGGGGGCTTCACTGGCTGCGGAGTCAGAGTCACCAGGTTTATGGAAGCTTCCTGGGCTCCAATGTGCTGATTTATTGTCCAATATGGGGCTGATGCAAGAGAGACCAGACTTCTGTTACTGCTCTTCTGCTCTGTAACACACTTGAAAAGTTTCTTCTGTGCTTGGAGATTAGCAATTTTGCTAGAGGTAGCCAGGAATGTAAAGGCCAAACCACAAAACTATTTAGATGCTCAACTCTTGGTATCTTTGAATTGATGACTGTTTGATGTCTTGTTTTCTGAGTGGTGGGGGTTTTGTGTGTGGTGGTTTTGGGGAGGTTTTTGTTATGTTTTGGTTTTTTCATATATTCAAGTTTCTAAATTGGCCCTTGGTTGCTTTTATAGGTCAAATTTGATGCATATTCCAGCTAAGTGGGGTATATACCCATCCTGTTTCCACTCCGTCTGGGAAGAAGTTTTTTACTACCAGCTCTGTTCCAATAAAGGTCATCAAACTGCCTGTCTCCGTTGTTTCTATGAATTGTGATAAGCCCTTTAGCAAGAAATGTTAAGTAAGGGTTCCCACATACCACCAAAACTATTATTATCCATTGCAAAATGGCACACAGCATTAGCCAGCAATTGGGCCCAATTTGATTTGGCCTTTACTAACTTCATCCTTGGTTCCTAGTAGACTACCTTATTTCTCTGTCAATTCATTTTCCATGTAGCTTAAAAACTTTTATATGCATTAAAACTTACCATGTTACCAATTTATTCCCCTTAATATAGTTTCTACATCCTTCTTTCCCTCTTTGCTGGACGTGTTCTCTCTAATGGTCAAGATGCATGCTTCTGGAATTGCTTTAAGAGGACTTCCATTGGAGAATATTTTAAATAGAGAGTAAAGTGTCCTGGGATTACAAAAATGCATATGTCATGAGAAAAATATAATACAGCCAAAGTAAGAGGGATTTTGAGTGTATAGCTGTCATGGTTTAACCTGAGCCAGCAACTAAGCACCACGCGGCTGCTCAACTCACTCCCCCCCACCCCCCACCAGTGGGATGGGGGAGAAAATCGGGAAAAGAAGTAAAACTCGTGGGTTGAGACAAGAACAGTTTAATAGAACAGAAAAGAAGAAACTAATAATGATAACACTAATAAAAGGACAACAGTAATAATGAAAGGATTGGAATGTACAAATGATGCACAGTGCAGTTGCTCACCACCTGCCGACCAACACCCAGCTAGTCCCCGAGTGGCGATTCCCTGCCCCAACTTCCCAGTCCTATACTAAATGGGATGTCCCATGGTATGGAATACCCTGTTGACCAGTTTGGGTCAGCTGCCCTGGCTGTGTCCTGTGCCAACTTCTTGTGCCCCTCCAGCTTTATCGCTGGCTGGGCATGAGAAGCTGAAAAATCCCTGACTTTAGTCTAAACACTACTGAGCAACAACTGAAAACATCAGTGTTATCAACATTCTTCACATACTGAACTCAAAACATAGCACTGTACTAGCTACTAGGAAGACAATTAACTCTATCCCAGCTAAAACCAGGACAGTAGCCTGTTGACTTTAATAAGAATTGTGTTGTATGATGGCATGGACATAGTTTTGATTGAAAATTCTGAAGTTATTTTACATATGTAATAGCTACTGAACAAAAAGATCCAATCATAATTTATTTAATTGAAACTAATAAATCTCTCCAGCCAGAGTGATTTTTTTTTTTTTTTTTAAATTGCTGTGGTAGAATATGAAATCCTGCACCTTGGGTTTAAAGCTTACAATGCTGGTTCCCACCAGTGAATGAATGAGTCTTAATGGGCATGCATACCTACTCAGGAAAAATCTGTTTAGGTGAAGTGTCTGCTTTACTTTGAAATGTTAGCTTTCCAAGAATCTTCTAAGCTGTGTTGTGAGGCATGAAGAGATCAAATGACTTATCCAAGTCTTGTAAAATGCCAGCTGAAATTAGGATCGAACATGCTTCTGGCCTGATTCAGGTTTTTACTCAAGCCACTAGAACACAAAGTTGCTTAGCCAGGTTGGGAGGGAACTCTGGTGCAGTCGGTTTAGCGTTTACGGATTGCAATTGAAAATGCTAAGGGATTTGCTTGTGTTTCCAAATCCCACATGAAAGCATAGTTCATTTTGAGAGGGGCAGAAAGATGTTTCTTGTTCTTAACAAACAATCCTTGTAAAATGCTAATTAAATGATAAGTATAATAGAAAAAATGTTATTGCTTAGTTGCATTTCTTATTATTGATGCAAGTTTTTAATTATAAAGCAAGGTTGTTACATGAAGCCTGTAATGACAAGGGGAAAGAGGATATGAATTTACTGGTGCTCGGCTGGATTCTCTTTATTGCCTTTGAAATAAAGCAGCCTGTCCTGAGTAGGACATGTTGCTTCCTCTCTCAGGGAAGTAGAGGCTTTAGAGGAGCGAGCAGGTCCCCTCCAGGCACAGGGGCAGTGCACTGGGATTAGAGGAATTCCCTAGGCTTCAGCTGCTGTGCTCTGGGTTTATTCAGGAGTTGAATGAGAAGTTTCTATACAAGAAGAAAAATACTGTCACTGAACAACTTACGAACATAAATCCTCAGTGACAGGCTGAGTGTCAGACTTGGGTTTTCAGCAGGAAAAAGGTGCATTAGCCTTGCTAATATTTAAGATTAAGGTGGCAGGGGGGAGTAGCATTATAAAAGAACTACTTTTCCTTGGACTTCTCCATTTTACTACACTGTTCTACTAAGGATATTACCTTAGCTTTCCTCTGGAAATTGGCCAGTGAACCTTGTGAAAGTTTTATGGAGGCTTGTTACTGCCTAATTCACCTTTCAAAATGAAAGTGAGATTTTTCAATTGCTTTCCAGAACTTTGTCTTTGCTTGCTTCATCTGAGGGCCAAAGTTTAGGCCAAATATTATAGTATCTGAAACAGTTAAGCCTTCCTGATTTGTCATTAAATTGAGACTTGATCCTTAAATAGCTCTTGATTTTTGCCATATAGAAAAAAATACTACTTTTGGAATATTATGGAATATTATGCCAAAATACCACATAAGTGCTGAAAACCTTCCTTTTTGTGATTTCTAATCAGAAATTTTATCTTCTGTCAACATATAATTGAACATGCTGTCACTTGTGTCCAGAGAGTGACTTATATTCAGTGTGGCAATAAGAATACCCATTAAATATCAAAAGGGAAAAAAAATATTGAAATTTTGTTTTTAATATTCTTGATTTTTGTTGTTCTTTTGTAAAAATGAAATGGTATAAAGTTTTTTAATTCTCTAGGAAAACTTTTTATTGTGCTCTTAAGACTTAGCAAGTTGCTCTTTTATCCATGAAGTAATTTGCTTTGCTATGCTTCATGACTGAACATTAATTGAAGATTAGTAGATCCTGGATTGGCTTCCCTTGGAATGATAACTGATTGGGTTCAAATTCATTGCTAAAATGCTGCTAAGGTTCTATGAAAAGTGAGATCTGAAACAAATCTCATGGTTCTCTGCTTTCCAAAATTACCAAAAAGCCAAAAATTAGTTTTTCCTTTTGTTGTTTTATATTTTTAAAAACACTGCTCCACTTTAATTCATGTATAGAATCTCCTAGGTGCTCTTTCAGTGGAATTAATTTTACATCTAACTCCATTATTTTCATCTGTTAGGAAAAACTGTTTTTCATATCTGAGGAATTGTATTCACATAACAAAGTGTTGTGCCCAGGGTATGAAAGCATCTGCGTGGTTAGCGATACTCTTTGCATGCCATTTTCTTTACATCAAGTACTAGAAAGGAAAAGAACACGTCTTTTAGCTGTGGACTTCTGGAGAAGAGTTGCTGCACACTAACATGACACCTATAAGTAAAATTGCAACATCAAACAGTCAGGTCTGAATGTGGTGCTTTCTGGGATGCCAATGCAGATATTATGTGCCTGCAGAAGTGGGTCAAAATAAATGATATGCAGTTGCCATCATCACACCTAACTTTTGCATAGCCTTGTTCACTGCATACTTGAGGACACATAATACAGAATTAACCCACTGTCATGTGAATTTATGTAGTGCTGTTTTCGTAGGAGTACTTCAGCTGAAGTTGTTAAATTTGGCAGGGGCTAATTTGATTATGTGCTGATTTTCTCCATTTAACAGACAGGATTAGACAAAAGCCAAATATTCAAGCTTCCTCTAATTTTGGATGCCCAATTTAAAATTCTAGGCAGTGGTTTTGCAAAATAGATAATTGTTCTTGGTCACCAAGCAGGGGTGGGGGCAGAAGAAATTATCCTAGTTTAAAATGCATGAGTTTGTTTCAGCCCTCAACCCAGGTGATTAAGTGAGGTCTATGCAAAATAGGAAGAAACAAATCCTGTAGAACAAATGTTCAGTTTGCTGTATGATCTTGTCAAAGCATTCAAGGTTAAATAATTCTTTAATAACAATATTATGACATTTAAAAACTCAGGGCTTTAACCCTGTAAGTAAGGATTTGGGTTTGTGTGCAATTGCTACAAGTTACAGTTCCGCACTGTGCTGTAGCATTGGCCTGGGCAGTGATGGAGCCTGGTAGATCCCAGACAATGTTACCAATATTCTCTAGTGTGGGGTTTTTTGGTTGCTTAGGTAGGTTTTTTTTTGTTTGGTTTTCTTTTTGTTTAGTTTTTGGGTTTGTGGTTTCTTGGGGTGGGGGTTGTTGTTGTTCTTTTTTACTTTTCCCTTTTTCTTTTGTAAATACAGTGGAATCTGTATGACCTGGAAGATTCATTCCAGTTCTTCCTCTTCAAAACCTGTTTTGGTATTTTGATAACAGCAGAAAATCAAACTTCTGAGGCAATGCAGCCTACTTCAGACAGCATTATTTCCAGAGGCCATCAAATGAAAGAATCATCACAAACTGAAGTCATGTTATGCCATAGAGCTCTCATGCAAAATTTTGATGTAAAAAGGGTGCCAAATTTTCAGGTGTTACTTCAGTTGAAATTGCAAAAATGCTTTAATGAGTTACAGAAACAGCAAAGTTGAGCATTTCCAGTCTCACTAATATAAAATGAAAAGTGTAATTCTGTAACCTGCAAGCAGCCAACTATCTTCAAACCACTCTATTTCTACAAAAACCTATTTGGCTGTAGTGGCCTATTTTCTAGTTGCATGACTTTGAATAAATGCTTCTAGTGGCACAGCATTGGAGTGTCATGAATACTCCTCTTTGGTTTTGCTGTATAAATTTGAAAATAATTCCCTGCTTCTAGATGTGGGGTAAAAAGAAAATAATCAGTTTCAACTGTTTCCAATTTCAGAATTATCTGTCTTGCATTTACTAAAAAAGTGTCATTTAAAAGAAGTATTGAAATGACAACCTCTGTTTTGCTTCAGACCTTCTGTAGAAGTCTTGTGTCAGTTCTGTTCTTGGGTGCACAGGCAGGATGGTATCATTGAGAGAAAACACAGAGGTTTCTGTTTAATTCTGACAGTAGCAATGCCAAATGCATTGGCTCTGAGTGGTTTCTGTGGTAGTTCTTCTATGGGATATGCTGTTCTATTTTGAGATCTAGTATGGTGCAATTCCAGTGTAACTTTCTGATTACTCATCTGTGTACTACAGAGCTTGTCACTTTATAAAAAATTTGGAATTTTCCCATTTCTGTTATTCATAATAATTACTGCACTTACTCATCCCTAGCTTACCTACAAGATTTAGTGCATATTGAATAAGTAACTCATTTATCACAATGTTGTGATGAATTTAGCCCATATTCCCCTATTTGTCTGTGAAACATTTTCTACTTCCAGCAATCATGCTGAAATTTGAAAATGCTCAGATAATTCTGAAAAACTACAAGACTTCCAGTCTGTTAGCTGGTATTTCTTGGTGTGCTCACCAATAATGGATAATAATGACCTTGCTAATTACAGTAGAGTGGACTTGGCATGTTTAATTGCAGAACTGCCTGTGCATCACTTGTTCTCTTTGACTAAATTTAATAAATATTACACTTGATGGCTGTTCTGTACTGGCCAGGTGAAATGTTATATAGCTAGTTAGGAATCTGCTATGTATATTTCATAAGTGCATTATCAATTTTTAAAGATTCTTTGGGGGAAAAGTATTGCTTCTGCACAGGCTTTTCATTCCATTCTTGCGCTAGTAAGTAGTCTGGCTTTTCAAATGTGCTGATCTTATTGCAGATTTGCTGGCTTTTTTCCCCTGTCTGGAAGGATGGGGTATTTTATGGCTGCTTTACCTTCTTATGATCATTTAGCTTATTTCTGCACCTGGGACGGAATAATGCCGGGCACAAGAATAAACTGGGAGAGGAGTGGCTGGAGAGCAGCCCCGCAGAAAGGGATCTGGGGGTGCTGGTTGGCAGCAGGCTCAATAGGAGTCAGCGGTGTGCCCTGGCAACCGAGGGGGCAAACCCCATCCTGGGGTGCATCAAACACAGCATAACCAGCTGGTCAAAAGAGGTGATTATCCCACTGTATTCAGTGTTGGTGTGGCCTCACCTCGAGTGCTGTGTGCAGTTCTGGGCCTCACAATTTAAGAAGGATGCGAAGGTACTTGAATGCATCCAGAGGAAGGCAACAATGCTGCTGAAAGGGCTGGAAGGAATGTCCTGAGGAGGAGCTAAGGACTTTGGGCTTGTCTAGTTTGGAGAAAACAAGGCTGAGGGGCGATCTCGTTTTTCTCTACAGCTTCCTGAAGAGGGGACGTGGAGAGGGAGGTGCTGATCTCTTCTCCCTGGTATCCAGTGATGGGACGTGTGGGAACAGTTCAAAGCTGCACCAGGGGAGGATAAGATTGCATGAGGAAACATTTCTTTACTGAGAGGGTGCTTGAACACTGGAACAGGCCTCCTAGAGAGGTGGTCAATGACCCAAGCCTGTCAGTGTTTGAGGCATTGGGACAATGCCCTTAACAACATGCTTTAACTTTTGGTCAGCCCTGAAGTGGTCAGGCAGTTGGACTGGACGGTCATTGTAGGTCCCTTCCAACTGGAACAGTCTATTCTATTTTAACACTTTGAGTATGTTACAGTGTCTTTATTATTCTAGGTAGCTAACAGTAGCAAGCAGAATTCCCAAAGAACTGTGTCCTACTTAGCTTTCCCAGTGAATCTAAAATATGCTCCTACCTGTAAAATCTCAGGTTAGCTCTGTTACTGAAGTGAATAAGGACTATTGGGGTGTGCAGTGTAATCTGCCTCATATTATGAGTTGTATCTTGTACTGCATTTGGGACTTGTGTCTTGATTTGAGGACACAAGCTGAAATTAGCTGTAACAGATGATGACCACTGCTGACTTTGGAGTTACTGTGAGACCTTTCATCAGTATGGGTGGTGGCATGCCTCCATCTCACACATCCTTTTCCATCAGCTGGGAAGTTAGTATATTCCTTTGCAACATCCCCTTCTTGCTTCCAAGGCAGACTTTCAGTTTTCCCCCTATAAGCAGTGCTCTGTGGCATATTGCATTTAGAAAATGGCCAAAAAGTTTTCAGTCTTTAAAAGTGACTGCTCAGAAACTATTTGTGACAATAAGGGTAAGAGGCTGGAGAAGTTCAGGAGCTGAGTGTAGATCTCCCAGCAGTGATCACTGGGAAGGTAGACGGGCAGGCCTGAAATGCCACCTGTTCCTCTTCCTAAAAACAATTAGTATATGATGGTGTGTGACAATTGATGTATCACTGAAAGGAAATGCTAATCCACATCTAGCAAACTTCTGCAAGCTAAAATAAAGCCTTATATACAGAAACAACTTAAAAAGTAGAATTCTAAATTAATGTGAGAGTACACCCTTTGAATAAATTTCTGCTTGTGTTGTGTACTTAATGCACAAAGGCATACCAAGTTTGTCAAGAGACAACTCATTTTGAGCTTTATTGTTTATAAACATGATTTCCCTTCCAAAGTCATGTCATAAGACTGGACTTTAACACTGTGAATCAAACTGTGAAAGATTTGAGGAGAGAAAGTATTAAGAGATAGCTCTCAACTTTGCATAATGCAGTTTTTCTGTGTTTAGCAATAACTTACTTCAAAGGTCCATTATTTCAGGACCCTTGAGCAAATCTTGTCTCTAGCAGGAAATGAGTTTTGGTTTTTGGTTTTGGGTTTGTTTGGGTTTCCTCCCCTCCCCTGCCAAGTGATTTATATGTCTCTATGTTACTACTGAAGCAACACTGCCCAATATCACAGGATGGGTACAGATGTCCGCAGAATTTTTCTTTCACCTATTTCATATCTTTTCATAATATAATTTTGGACAGACCCTAGGTGGTTGAGTGTTTCAGCCATACCGTTTTCCTTGCTGGAAAAAAGAATGCTGAGCATTCTTCTTTCTGGCATCAGTCCCTTTTACGTTGTTAATGCTGCAGTAGCTAAAAACTAAGAATTGGAACTGCTGGATGGATAGCCCTCCTAACTATTTCATTAATCTGTGGGAGGCCTATTTTACTTATAAACTGCCCTGCCACATCCCTATGCCTGGCCTCCTTTAAGCCTAGCATTTAGGTCCAACTGTTTGAAACAATCTCTTGTTGTAGCTGGTTGGGGTGAAATGGAGCTATCTGTCTATTTGAAAAGGTCACTGGCTGTGTCAGAATGACAGTGATTCCAAATTATCCATTAATCTCCCAATTTAAAATTGTCATCCTTCTTATTACAACCAGCCACACAGGCTAAAATAGACCTCTTCTCTTACACCCATGACCAAGCAGCTTTTTTATTAGCTGGCAGATAAAATTGGCAGTGCACTCCAACATTAAATATTCATTGACTGCTCTCTAAAAAGAAATGGCTCCTAACAAGTTGAGAATATATGAGAAAACAGCCAAAGAAATTACAATTGATTTTCTTGTCTTATCTGCTAAGGTTTGGGCTGTATGATTAGTGTAACGCACTTAGCATATTCCTATATTGGTTTGAGTCAAAGGGTAATAAATGCAAGAACTGCCTTGTCCCCTTTTACATTTTTGTGTTGTCTTGATATCGTTGACCCACGCAGTATGTTAAATGGAGGGTAAATTAGCATGTAGAAAGTGTAATTCTCTATGGAACATAAGATTTAATAGCTTTTGCATTGTCGAAGGAGTGGCTCTGGAAGATCGAAAAAGTCCCAGATAAAGACCTCAGGCCTAAAAGGCATTTAGTTTTCTTACACAGTATAAAAGTGTGGTGCTGCTGAGGTTTAAGAGAACAGGGGAGAGCTGTGTGCCATCTGCTGCTCTAGAGGGGAAGGAAGAGCTTTGACTCCGCTTCTCCATGTCTATCATCCACCACCTAGTCCCGCCTTCACTGTTGGTTCTGTTTGAAATACAATAATTGTAACTTGAGGGCTTTACTAAGTGGTCGAATGACTCAGGAACAGGGCAGTGCAGGAGCTGGCAGTGCCCCCTTTGTGAACAGAAGTTTAAGCATCTGTCCTGGCAGTGAAAATCCAGACAACTTTTGGAGGCTTTTTGATGTGGTGTCAGTATGATGTGGTGTCCATTTATACAGTAAAAGGCATAAGCCAGGGAAGTGTAAAGAAAAGAAATTCAAGGCACATGAAAGACCAGGAGGCATGTCATCATTTCTTATTCTGAGGAACAAAAAGAGTCTGCATGAACACTGATACCAAGGCAAAATAGTTTGATTGCAAATGCCAATGGATTTACTAGCCTCATCTCAATCCTTGTTTATGCAAAACATTTTTATAAAGAACTGATTAAAATCTTTTAGTTCTATAAGGTATTTTTAAAAAATGCTGCTCTGTTAGACAAATCCTTTTTTGTATTTAGTCAATGTTATAACTGCCCAAATACTTTGCTGATGGACAATGCGTATTTATCTAGTACTTTTCCTATTACTCGGGTGTGTCTAATTGCAATGCAATTGTGAGTCAGTCCTAAATGAAATCGAAAATAAACATAAGATCATAGCCAGAAAGAAGTGCAAGGAAAGGATATGACTGTCCATCTTGAAATCTGTTGAATACTCTCACATTCGGGAATTTTTTTTTTTTTTATTCTTCCTTAAGAGTATGGCTCTAGAGCATTTACTGAATGCTGAGTGTGCTGAGATTTTTAGAATGTGCTGATCGTTTATTTGTTTGTACGTTTTAGTTTGTTGTAGATTGGACTTTTGAATGTGTCCAAAGCCAAACAGTGTCCACAGATCACTCTTGAGATTTTTTTTACTTCTTTGCTGTATTGTATTCATTCATGGCAGACAACATGGCAGGTGTTTCCTCTGTACAAATAAGTGTTGTACCCCAAGGAAGGGATTGGTAAGACTTTCCATTCAGGTGTATGAAATAAAGGATTAGGTTATTTTGTAGCCAGCCAGAGAAACACAAGCTGTATGGGTTGACTGTGCCTTTACCAGTTAAACTTTCTTTTCCAGTGAGCACGTGAGTTGCATGCAGGTGCCAGCTCTGCTCACCTCTCCTCTGACTGCTCTTTTACACAGTTTCTTGGAACTGTGGAAAGCAGAAGGTGAGAGGAAAGCAGGATGTCTGCTATATCATATATTTTGTCTTTTTCTAGTTCGTTTCAGACATCTTTGAATTCTGGGGGAGGGGTGCATGTGTATTTTTTACTCTAGCTTTCTCCCCCCTCTGTCTTTTGCATGTTTAATTGCTCATTAAAAGGCATGGAGAACCACACACCGTCGCAATGTTCTGATGAAACACCTATTGACTTTCAGCATTTGATTTATGGACACAGCTTAAGTTACACATGGGCTTGTGTCAAAACAGGCCAGAGATAAGCTTACATTTATCTACAGAAGGGATAATTATGTAAAAGCATTACATTTTAAAGGAAACAAAGACAGACCTGTGGGAAGTGCATTTTCACAGCATGTATTAGCAAAGCCCAATCAATCTCCTTGTGGGAGGAAAATTAACAGAATTAAAAGTTCGAATTTTAATTATCATACAAATTAGAGGGAAATTAATCAGCTCATATTTTATGACTTGACTTGGCTTTGAGCATTGCTGCTTGAATTTTATAGCAAAACTTTGATTAATTGAGACACTCCATGAAAGCATAAAATCCTGACTTAGATTGCATTTTAATGCCTGGCTCACTTTCCATCTGCTACCTCCAATATGGGAAGTGGCAAAAATGAGACAATGAAGAAGCAGAACCTTTGTTTACCCCAGCAGTAGCCTCCAAAACCATGCCCTGAGATTTCTCTGCATATGCTGGAAATTGCTTTTTCTATAGCTCCTATTTTCATCTTTTGACTACGCAACATGTTGTTTTATAACTAGTGCCCTGGTATGAGCCAGATTCAAGAGTTAAAGATTTTTACTGACTGACTGGAAGCATCATTTCAATATCAGTCAAAACCCAGCTTTTTTTCTTCCTGCAGTTGGACAAAACCGTTTAAAGGAGCAGGATAAATAACTCTGAGAGGAAACAGGATAAGTGTTGATGCTATGAGGCCTACATTATGGATCACCAAGAGCGAGCAGCTTCATGTGAGATCTGAAGGCATCTACAAGCTTGTGTGTTACCTTTGGAACTGCTACCCTGCACTCAGCAATGCCTTCTCTTGGCAGGTATTTGAACCTTCTTTTGGAGAGTGCTAATCAGAACTTGAAAGCATTTAGAGCAGTTTGATGTGGCTCTATGGGAGTATGGCAAGTTTCAGTTCAACTGCTGAAAATGTGGTTTTGATAAAATATTTACTCTTTTTGTGGTTGTTCTTTTTCACCCAGATGAAGTATTTTGGGGTTTGGTTCCAGACACTTATTAGAGATCCAAAACCTTGAGTGTTCCTTTTCTGGAAAATGGGAGATCTAGATTCAGACTCCCTTAGAAAAAGGTGCTGAATTTGGTGTTTGCACTTTGTTTATCTTTGTTTCTCTTCCCTCCTCTTTCTCTAGTAAATATTTGTTGGCTTGGGTCTGATAATCCTGAAGGACAGTCTTGCCGTATTTGACACTGAAAATCAAAGGACTAAAGCCCAGCTCAGTCTAGGATAAAATGGAACCAAACACTCTGCACTGATGAGTTTGGGTTGTAAAAACAAAATTCAGATAACAAAGCCTTAGAAAAACCAAACCTGTCCTTAAGTCAGAACATAAGGCACAGACAGATTGCTAAAATAAACTAGACCACAATTTTATAGGGTCTCAAGTTGAAAGAGGGAGCTTAATTATGATGCTGGATTTAGTTCAGAGCTCAAGTAATGACCTAGGAAGCCGGACAGAAGTACTGGAAATGACTGTGTGCTAATGAGGACCCTAGTAGCAGCTTTCTGTGCTAGTTAATTTGCAATCTATGTGGAGATCTGTTGGCAAGCCTATAAAATGAGGTTTTGCAAAAATAATCACCACTTCAAAGTCTAGAGATACAGCCTTAGGAAGGAGAAGCATGCTGACTGTTAAATTTCCATTTTCAACATTGTTTGGAAGGTTGACGTTGTTGCTTCATACCTGCTGATCTGAGGAGAGCATAATGTCCTCCACACCGAAACAGATCTGGAGTTCAGCATTTCAAAAGACATTAAACAGGAGACACTTTTTTTGGCAACTGTACCAAATATGCCAGCTAAGACAATGTTGTCCATTTGGAAACACTAATCTGTTCGCGGATGTTCAGCTTAATTGCAAAGGTTCAGTCCATTTGCCGAAAGTCTAAGGTCAAAGCCTCCTGTTTTCTGCTCTGGATGTGCTGTTACTCAGTATTTTCCTGGATTAAGACAGATTATATCTGGGCATGATATAATGTGTGTTTTTAGAGTAAATCCTTTGACCACCTATACAGGTGTGCAGAACCTCTAAAAGAACTCTAACAGCATGTCTGTGAAATAAGGTGGTGAAACAGCCCAAGGCAAGAGTGTTGTGTTCTGTTCTTTATGGAATTCCAGTTTGTTTTTGAATGGGAAAGATATGGTAGGTAGGCCAAACATGCTACTTCAAGCTCTACTGAACGGAGGTGAGCCATCTCTGCTCTCTTCCCTCTCATAAAGTAAGAGTCTCACAGAATGGATTCCACAAGGCTGCAGTGTTTGTGGGTGTATTGGGTCTGGCTGAGAGGGAGTTAATTCTCCCCATAGCCCTCGTAGTGCTGTGCTCTGCATTGGTAGCTAGAAAGTTGTTGATAACACACCAGTGTTTTGGCTACTGCTGAGCAGTGCTGACACAGCATCAAGGCTGTCTCTCCAACTTTTTTGCCCCCCTCAACAGCAGGCTGGGGCTGGGCAAGATCTTGGGAGGGGACATAGCCAGGACAGCTGACCTAAACTAACCAAACAGATATTCCATACCATATGACGTCAGCTCAGATATAAAAGCTAAGTGAAGGGAGACGGAAGGGGGGCATTTTCATCTTCCAGAGCAACCACTACGTGTACTGAAGCCCTGCTTCCCAGGAGGTGGCCAGACATCGCCTGCTGATGGGAATTAGAGAATAACATCATTTGTTTTTTCTTTGCTTTCACTTTATTAAACTGTCCTTATCTTGACCCATGAGCCTTTTGTTATGTTTTCTCTCCCCTGTCCAGCTGAGGAGGGGGAGGGATAGAGCGGCTTTGGTGGGCACCTGGCACCCAGCCAGGGTCAACCCACCAGAGTGAGACAGAAGAAAGGCAACGAACTGCTAAAGGTCCAAGGATTTATTGCAGAGCAGGTATTATGCAAATCAGACTAATTACTTCATAGAACTGTCAGGTGGTCTGACTGGATGTGACCATCAGGATCTGTACAATGTCACTGTTTCACTTACATGTCAGTTTACTTTGAGTTAGGTTGAAAACATAATGTTCTTTTATCAAAGGTAGAAGTGCAACTGAATTACTGTGTCTTTTCCAAAAACCTTGATTCTAAAGCTCAGCCAGAGAAATTGAATAGGGTCCTGCAAGGTCTGAATACAACCTCAGCAAAGGCTGGTGGATGTAGAATAGAATAGTTCCAGTTGGAAGGGACCTACAACAACCATCTAGTCCAGCTGCCTGACAACATGTGGCATAGTGGAGTGCCGCACAGAGATCCACAACTGGTTCTGAACAAGTTAGTTGCAGTTCCTAAACTGAGGCTATTAGCTCTGCCTAGAAAGCCCGAGAAACGTGAGTTTGGGGGGACCAGTTCTCTGGACATGACCCTCAGGGCTCATTCAGGAAGCTCCAAACTGAGTGCTGCGGTTTGCATCAGTACTCTGGAGAGGTGCTTTGCTTGGCAATGACTACGGAGTCCCGCTCTGTGGCAGCCCGTCTGACTCAAAATAATCTCTCTGGTCTGAGTAGTACAACAGGCTGAAGCCTGGACCCAATGGTTCAGGGAGGGAGAGGCTTAGCTTACTAGAGGGAGGCACATAATGTCTTAGTCAATGCTTCCATGACTGGATTTTTTAGGAGCTATTTTGCCAGTGGTGCTTGCCACTAAGTTAAATCAATTGTCCCTGTCTTAAAAATAAATTGAGAAATCCTGAGCTGTCATCCATTTTATTCAGGAAAATGGACACATTAGTGACCTCCAGACTTAAAAGTGTTTGCTTAAGGTTGAAAGGACTCGGAGTTTTCCACCAAAGTTTGCCATAAAGAAGCCACTAACCTCTGTGTGAGATGGGGGTTGCTACTTTATCAGAGTGGAAATTGAAGCTCCACGCAGTGGGCTGAATAGCAGAGCAGGGAAGAAACCACAAAATTCTTGGCTGCCAATGCTATGTAACAGCAATTTCAAAGGTATCTGAAACTCAGTGGGTATCAGACAGAGCACACCCAAACTCCTCTAAGAGGCTACTGTTGTAGCAATGTCCCTGCGATCCCCCGGCCAATTTGAGTTTCTTGTGGGGCTCTTGGTGTCTTGCAGCTTCCTCCCCATGGTGGCCTGAAGACACTATGGTTGTAAATCTGGAAATGAAATCCTTAGAGCATTTGGCATTCCTAATGTTGCTGTGAATAATTAGTCCTTTTAACTTATACATACTCTTAATGTTGGATGTGCAGGGTCATTTGAAATGTGCTCTGAAATAGTCAGGTCCTAAAGGTGTAGTTTTGTCTTGATGTTTCTTAAAAATAACCAGTTCCTAATGTATCCTGCAATATCTTCCTGGTTATCAAGAAAGACATAAATCTTCCTATACGAATGTTACACAATTAAAAAGAGATCCTTTTTTAAAGTTTGAACTCATCTAAGGGAGAAAAAGCATGGATAAGTGAGCTTCATAATCAGTTAGAAGGGGTAGTTATAGGTGGTATGAAGATTTTTAATTCTTTGAGAATATGTGGCCCATTTGTGCATCTGAGATCCACATGCCTTCTACTTGGAGGCTTCTAGATACGCATCTGTACACTTCCTCTACATAGTAATGGATAGGAAGAATATATACTACATTCTCTTCTAATACTTTTGAATGCCACGGGTGTGCAGAGAGCTCCATGCTGAACTCTCAGCCACCCTGACTGAGGCATTCCATGAGTGGATTTCTGGGTGTTAGGCTGCCAGATCAGGTAGAATAGGAGAGAATTTGGTAATGTGGTGTACTGATATGGAATTAATTTTAAGTACTGGAGTTTAGCAGCTGAATGAGAAATGAATTGTGTGCTTGTGTTCATTCTTAGTGCTATGGATGTGAAAGTGAGTAGGCAATGCTCCTTTTCCCAATCCCTCCCCAACACACGCTATGACAGAATGCACATCTCCTTTGGCTGGAAAGCTCTGTGGCAATAATATACCCTTACCATCTGAGCAGCTGTCCGTAGACTTGGTGCTATAGGGGATTTGACAACTGCCCCACTGAGGCTATTGTGCCTTCTAAAACAGCAGTCTGTTGCTGTTAGGCTTGTGATTACTTCTGCTTTCTCCACATCTCGTTTTTCAACCCCCTTTCCCCAGTCTGGTCACGTTTCTCCCACAGTATTTAATCATTGGGAGCTTCTGTCCCCCTGACTATTACTGCGTAGCATGGTGTCCAAAGCTTGCTGTTTGAGAGGTGCACTTGGAAGTAACAAAAAAAGGCAAAATAAAACTGTGGAGTATGTTTTTTTCAATGGTATTTGAGGCTGTAGTTCTCTGTGCTGTGCCAATTAGCATATTTATATAGGAAACTAAATCTACTGTGATTTTAATGGAAGAAAACTGTATTGGCTGCAAGCAAATTTCACAGCGCCATTTAGCCACTGTTATCAGTATCTATGACTTGGAGCCCTATCCAGGTATGAGTCCATTCCATGTTGTTTTTAAGGAGTTCCTGTATAGGACACAATTGTTCTCTCTTCCAGATAATCTGGTATCTCCAGGCCTATGGATGGAATTTATTTGCGCCATTTTTTTCTCCACACTTGTTCCTTGTCCATCTTTGATATTTTGTATTTGCAGTGCTTGAGATGAGAGCAAATTGTGCTCAAGGAGGTATGCGGCTTCCCTTGACCCTGAAAAGGATTCTTGTTCCCCTGGTTGATATTGATAGGACTCATCATAACTTCAGTGTAAATTGGAGTGACACTAATTTGTTTTCAGATATATGCTCCTGTCTCAAAGGTTTAGGTCAGTGCGTGCTACTTCTGGCATACGACATGACTTTCTAAAGCCAATGCTTGTTCCTTATGCTTGTGTATTAGAATTTGATGCTTTCTGAAGTCCTCCAAAGTCAAACAGCTTATTAACACAGAAGAGCACAGTTTCTTCAAGTTGCATCTTGGTGCCCAGGGCTGTAAACATGAGAAGCAACTCAATATGATTTGTGAATTCTATTCTGTTCTCTGTATCATTAAATTCACACGCAGCTGCTGTGATGGGAGTCCAATGACTCCCCTTATTGTTGTCTGCATTGCCTAAAGATATGTGTTTCCTATTCAACATTTTTCATAGGCTTAAAGTTTCCAGTAAGTTTTCTAAGTGCTGAAGAGTATGTATCGGAGCTAGTTGCAGACACGTGCACGGTTTCTGCCACAGTGAAATAATGTGCATCTTCTGTTGTGTTACCTTTCATGATGAAAGTAAGGACTCCACTCTTTGCAACTTTCATTAGAATTCCAGCAGTTTTTTGTTTGGATTTTTTTTGTTTGGCTGTGTATCAAACTGAGGACAAGGTAGAAAGGCTTGAATCTCACTGTGTTGATTATAAGCTCACTTCAGCATTCATTCAAACCTAGTGAGAATGGGTAGATAGGTCCAAGAACACTTTATGTAACCATAACCTGATGCTATTAGCATTTACATGAAAAGTCTGGACAGTAGATTTAATGTTTTGATTATAAACAGTGTGTAGGAATCCAAAACGAGTTTCTGGTACAGATGAATGTGCTTCTGCCTAAACTAAAAAATAGAAGTGGAATGAGAGAGGGCAAGTAACTTGAACCAGAGGAACCAGAATGAAAGAGGATCCAGGGAAGAAATCTAAGTCATAGTTCAAGTCTCTCATCACTGACCTGCAAGGCCTCTCTGAGTTGTCTCAGTGGAATGAGAAAGAATAACTTACTCATTTATACTTATAGGACTTTTATTTCAAGTTAAATTTTTTTTTTTTTTTTTACTCCAGGGAAAGGTCATATATAATAATTTATATCTTTGAAAGAGAAATGTGTGAAAAATATAGCTATGTTAACTGTTAGTTAAATGTTAGCATATTAAAATAGAATTTTTCCTATCTTTCCATGCAGAGAGAAGAGATATTTGTTATTTCCATGTGTCACTTTCTTCTGTAATTTTGAGTAACTTGTTATGCCTCCTCAAATATAGTCTTGCTTCTTTCCTCCCTTAGACACTAGTACAATGCAGATGGTAAAAGATAGAAAACTTTTCTGAATAGAACATCTTGCTGCTTCATGATCTCCACAAGCTGGTGGCTTCTGAGCAGTCTAACACAAGAGTAAGCACTAATTGACTGACTGTGAAACCTGCCTTGATCTAAATAATCTACCTGCTATGAGGATTTCATCATCTTTAAAAGCCATTTTCCTGTGGTGAAAATCAAGAGAAAGTTCTGCTTCCAAATTCTATAGAAGGCAAATATTTTGGATATGGGCTTCTGTATTTCTACAGAGATTTATGTGATCTCACTGAATGCTGAGTGTTTATGAAGATACCCTAAGACATCCTTTGCCAAAACCCTTAGGTGTAAGTATCACATTGTATTTTACTGTGTGCTTGGTTTCTTCATTGAAATTGCATGTATGGGATAGGACAGCTTGATTAAAAAAAAAAAAAAGTGTGAAAGTTTTAGTTAAGCTGCTCACATATCTAGAAAAAAGACACACCTCCCCATTTACTCTTTTAATGAGGTCGTGTAATTCTAACCAGAGAACTATTGAAGAAGAAGCCTCAAAATATGTCAGAACAAAGCTGACAACATATGTTGCATTTAGCCAATCACATTTTATACACTTTGCTGTCCTGATTTTATTTAAATAATTGTCTCTTTTTTTCTTTCTTTCCTTCTGTTAATGTTCCAATAATAAAACATTTTGCTGAATAAAATTACAAGGAAAATCTATGCTTAAATTCACAAATTAGTGTTCATTCTCCAACTGTGATCTGAATTATTGTCTAAACAATGTGGATGAAACATCTATTTCAGGAGCTGGCAGGATTTCTCCTTTATTCTGTATTTCAGTGTTTTTAGCAAAAGATTCATACATATAGTATCTGTCAATAGCCATAAATTGTCTGCTGATATGCTTTCCATCTCTGCATGGGAAACAAAATATTCCTTTCTCAACTGCAGATCTTAGGGGTTATGTTTGTATGATAAACAGAACATTAGTGTAATTGTCAATTTTGCTTGTGCTACGATGCCATGGAAAATGGCTGTATTTTCAATATGACTGGGAATTGAAATATTTAACTGAGGAAGCCAAGCATAGCCGTTTCATGATTATAAGAGCTAGAGACAGAAGATTAGCAGCAGTGAGGTTGATGTTTAAATTAGAAGTGTAAGGGACTACGTATGCTGAATTGCTCCACACTTCTGAGCAGCTGGTTCAAGTGCCGAAAGTATCCATTTCCCCTATGTACTGGCTACACACTTAAAGCTGCGCATCCAAAAGCTGTATTAATTACTTGGCAGGAATTTTTATGTCAGGCTTATTGACAGGAAATTAGTTGGAAAAAAACCCTGGGAAACTTGGGACAAGCACTGAACTGTTGGAAAAAGCAGTGTTACTACATGTATCACTTCTGACCAGTTAAAGAGTGGCTCCAGCAGCATCAGACTTCACACTATGGGTAACTTAATACTGTAGCTTAATACTGTACTGGAAGTAGCATTCCTTGTACTACTTGCATGAAATGCAGTCTATGGATTTTTGAGGTTTAGACAGGAACACATAATGCAAATCAAATTTCTTGGCGTGTTTCAAGGTATGTGGATAAGAGCAAGAGTTGAAAATCAATGTCTCCATCTTCTTAGTGGATGTAAAGGGATGTTCTAAGCAGTTCCTTGTAAACCAAGGAATATGAAAAGAGCCATACAGAAACACATGTACCTCTCTGAATGCTCACTGCTGTGCAGTGGGTTCCCCTGAGGAAACACAGAGTGCAGTGTTCCAGCAACAGCTGCCTGGATCCTCTCTTCTAGGAAAGCAGAGGTAGCACCAGTGGTACCTTTTGGTGCTCTTATGTTAATCTGAAATAAGGTAATAAGATGTTTATCTGTGTATCCTCCTGAAACTCTATGCAGATCACTAGTGTCAGTGTGAGCCAAAATCAAGTCCAAGAAAGGATGCCTTCCAGGTACAGCTGAAGCAAGATCATTAGTTATCTCAGGGTTCATTATACTCTAACCTATGAATTTCACATCCTGAAATAATAAAAAAAAATTAGCTTCCTAATATGGACTTTAAATTACTGCTTTTTAAAGCTCTTCTCATGCAAAGTATTTTTTCAGAGTGTGACTTGTAGATGGCATGTAGAAGGGAAGGGGAGAAAATACAATGATGAAGTGGTCTGATTTCTTTCACAGGAGCATCCAGGGATCAGTCTGACTTCTGTTCAACAGTGGTTTCAATTCTCGCCCCCCCCACAACCCCCCCCAGATTACTGCACATCAGGCAATCTTCTCAACTCTCATTTGTCTGTCAGGCATACTACTTATCTTGGAGCTAGTAGATGGCTTGAGAGTTATGATTTTTTTTTTTTCTGGTGCTACAATGCTATTTCTAACACATTGTCTTTGCTTTCAATTTGGAGTCATTTTCCTCCCTCTTCTGTAGGTGCTTTCCCTGAGTTTGATGGTCAAACTTTTCTAAGAGATGTCTCATCAGTGTTTGTCCCATCTCCTCCCTAAGTGACTGCATCAGATGGGCAGAAAAGGATGGATAATTGACTATTGGATTCCAGTTAGCGAAGGTCAAGGTGGTCTCTGCCTGGCCTACCCTGTGCTTGTCATACAACTCTGTTATTACAGGGTTTACTCAAGCCTATAATCAGCTGAGTTTCACTGAGATGGAACCTTCTGCTTCACTGAGTACTTTTTTTGCTGCAGTGCAGCTAGGCTTTGTCTACCCTTGGCAGCATAGACAAAATGTCCACAGATTTTATATTCTGGACCCATTGTATTTTTAGTTCTTCTAGATCTCATTTAAGAAACTGGCTTAAAAAAAAAAAAAGAAAAGGAAAAAAAATCAAACAAACATAAAGATAATTATAGTATGTTAAGTCCAGTATTTCTCAACAGCCAGTGTTCATAGTATTTCTGAAGAATATGGTTTAATCCTTTGTCTGAAGACAAAGGTCTCCAAAGTCTTATAATGAATTATATCCAATGTTGACCTGTTTCTTCAGCATCTATGAAATATACAACTATCAGTTAATGAGTACGGCATTGCTAAGGGCTAGTTTTGTCCTCACTTAAACCTTGATCCAACTAACTAGGAAGTGTAGTGCAGGCTGAAGATGACACAATTTTGTGCTTATGTGTAGGAATATGATGAGTACTTAGTAGCAATATTGTTCTGTCGAGTGTTGGTACTGCTATGGACATGTTATGAGGTTTGCATAGTAAACCTAGTCGTGAATGGGTAGAAACTGGTTTGCAATTGAACTATAATAGAGAATTTCTTGAGGCCCTGGAAGATTCCATATGTTCTAATAATGAATTTCATAAGCATAAATTCTTGAAAGTTTTGTCTGTCTGGCCTTGGGCAAATCAAAGTCAAACCTTACTCTTGCCTGTTTAAGCTAAAAGATCTCTGGGGAAGAGAATATAAACCACTCTCTGCATGTGGTTTTGAGGTTGCTTGAAAATTCTTTCATGCAAGTTTTAGCCTGATCTCAAGTGTCTGCTTTCTCACTAGTTCAAAACCAACTTTTCTGGTTTTTTGAGGTTTTATAGTAAAGTGGTAGAAAATCTGTTAGATTTTAGGTTAGGAAGGCTATGGCAAGTAACTTAATATTGTAGTACAAAGGACAGGATGCTTCCAAAGGATAAGAGGCTGGGTCATCACTAGTCTTTCAGACCTCAGCAGTACCAGAGAATTTTCTAGATAAAAATCTTCTACTGTTTCCTCATACCATAATATGTGAGTACTGAAATGGGTGGATTGGGTTAGAAAATTTTTAAATAATAGTTTAAGTGGCAAAATATCTGATACAAAGTTTATGGGAGTTGATGAGAATATGGGGTGAGATTTTATGGGACTTTCTGTGTGACTTCTGCTGGCTTAGTCATACTGACTTACAGAGGGGAATTCTTTTCTCTTTATCCAACTTAAAAGTGCAATTGTCTTTTTTTAAAAGATTTTTCTTGAGTCTTGGCACTAATGATCTTTCTACAAGTTGGCGGTGATCAGTGTGGAGGAAGTACTTATGGCATCTCTTGCTGACATTAGCTGCTTTTGTGCAACGATTCTTGTAATTGGAGTTTTGGTCTATGAATCCAACTTCTGCCCACTGATTTCTTGAAAATAGCTATTTCATAAGCTAGTGGCTTGTGTCATAGCCTAAAAAAAAATTTTTAGGAGCTTTTTTAGGAAAGGCATATTCTACATCTGCCCTTCACCGTGCTGTCCCTGGGGCCTGCTGTTCTTTGATTGTCCAGGGACAGTGTCTCAAAGGAATGTATGATACTCAGTGCACTGCATTGTTTCAAGAATTGTATATTGGAAGCTATAAAGAAACACTTTAGTTGAGCCCTGGAGATGAGAGAAGTGAGGACAAGAACTAAAAATGACTCTATGTGCTTGCGTAGAACATTTCTTGCTGCTTTAAGAGTTGTCAGATGGAATAAATTAAATAATGCGGGCTTTAGTGAAAGACAACTTAGCTGTCTCCAAATACAAAACTCCTCCTCAATTAATGAGTTCAGAGCCTTTGTCAGTGTGGAAATACTTTGTCAATGTGGAATGAGTATTTAGTTGGTTAAGAAAGTATATGAAGAAGAGAAGCTGAAATATTATACCTATGTTTTTACTTCTGCTTAATGTAAGAACTCAAGGCTCATACATCCATTTGGAGCTATTTTAATGTTGATGGGTTTTGTCATAGAACTATTTAGAAAATACATTCTGTTTCTTCACATGTGGTTTTCTCTGAGATACAATCTCTTTTGAGAAGGGGAGAGAAATATATTCCCTGCTTTACAACTGAAGGGAACAACTACCTCTCTAGAACAAAACAGTGATTCAAGGCTGAAATTCCTTGAAGCAGATGCCTAATACTTTGTTAACCTCCTCTGTTTTGGGGCTGTTATATTTGAAATCAAGAGGGTCACACTGAAAATAAACCAGTCTCCACGTCTGGCTTTTCTTTCATAAAACTTCTCTCATTGATTATGTGAGTGAGCTGTCCACCATTAAGAAGCTACTGACTCATTTTTTATTTACTCGATTGAGTGTGAAGTGAAAGTCTCTATTTTCTGCTCTCCTTTAATGAATAAGCTACTTTAGTGAATAAGCTGCTTGCATCCTGAACTGAGGTCTGTTGCTGTAGAAGATGCTTCCTGAATGTTTTTTTTTCCACAGAAAATGGATGCTATGTAAGCAAGTGGCTCTGGGCTGCTCCTTCTTGCTTGCAAACAAGGTACAGATGGAGGACTAAACTGCAGCTTTTCAGAGCCTGTGGTAAATTTTGTGCAAAATTTGTTTTATAAATTTAGCAAAGGAAGAACCTGGCCTGTAGACTGAGAGGGATTGCTGGATGCTTTGAACTCTTTGAACTCTGCCACTGTGGAGTCAGAGTAGAGGAAATGGCGTTGGTAATTCAGTACATTAAGGTACAGATCCTTTCCTACACAGACATCGTTCAAGCTCCCTGCAAGAAATTTCTGTATCTCTGCACTGTCAGTAGATTCACTTATTCATGCTTTGGGAGGAGCAGAAGAGGAAGGGAGGGAGTTAAAACAGTTCAGTGTACACAGAAATCAATGGAAAGACTCCCATTAAGTTCAACAGATTTGGGAATTTGAACTTGAACTCTACTATATGGTCTCTCCAATAAAAGACTTTCTGTTTTTCTACTTAAATGGAAGTTCTTGAAGACTGAACTGAACTTCCCCCAAAGGTGCTTGCACTGTGGATTTATTACAGTTGCGTTAAAGCAGCCATTTATGTGCTTTTAATGCATTAACAGGCTGCCAGTTGAATAAGACTGTATGTTTGGGTGGAAAAGAAATCCAGAAATGTGCTACAGACAGTGCTTGGAATGGTAATGAGAATGGCAGTTCATTAGGATTAGCAATGCAGAAAAGGTTCCAGTTAATGAACAATGAAAACATTTTGGCAGTTGCAGGATTGATTATTGCAAGGCTGCTCATGCTGCTATAATTTAAGCATCTAACGTGACTGTCCATTATCAGTTCAGATTTTGAGAGGTTTATTATTCCAACAAAACATTAATTCTGTGCTGAGAGTTGGCATAGAAGACAGGCAAGTCAGTAAGTTACATTATATGTACTATCTGTATATTTAATAGAGAGAGACTGTAAATGAAGCTAGGAGCCAGGTTTCTTTAGGCCCAAATTAAAATGCCTGCTATCTTACTCTTATTAGAAGATCTGGGGAGATACTGCATGGGCATGACCAGATGATGCTACTGGAAATGGTCCTGTTCAGTTTATTGGCAAGCACAGCTCCAACCTGCCAACATCATCCCAAGGTCTGCCTGTAGAAGATGAGTCTTTTATGAGCAACAGCTGTGCTAAAGCAGGCCTCTGACTGGATTTGCTTTTAGATGTAGAACTGTATAGAGGATAAACCCATATAAGGAAATGGAGAGTGGCATTTTACTGCTACTGAAGATGCTGAGGTTTGACTTCTCTGCAGTTCCCTTGGAAAACAACAGCTTTGCCCCTGACATTAATGGAAGTAGTTAGTGCTGAGCTAACCTTCATAGGAAAGTTTCTCAGGAGAAGAGCAAGGGATAACAAGAGGGATGGGGACAATAGCTGCTAACTTGTGATGTCTTCTGCATGATAGTGCAAACCTAGGTTCAAGTCTGGCTCAAAGTCAAAGGCTTCAGACTATTTCCTTTTCTGGGCTTTTTACTACCCATTGAAAGAACTTGGTTTTAAAAAATACTTCTGATTTCCCAGCCGGCTCTAGTTAAAGCTGTTTTCTTAGTTTTGGCAATCCCTAGCACAGTAAAAATGAGCACAAATACCCTATAGTAATGCTTTGTTAAGAAAATTCAGGGTTTGTTCTGTGGGACTGAAAGATCTTGAATTTGTAGTGAAGATTTCTCTCGACTTCTATTTCCTACTCTGATTGTTTTTTAAATTGATTTACTTCCTTCCATCTGAATTGCATGTCTTCTGTCTAACGGTGCTTTGAACCAGCAGTCCCAAGTGCCCACCTCCCCTCTGCAGCAGATGGTGCAAGTAACCTGGCCCCATTTCCATGATCAGTGAGCAGCAAAAGATGCTGCCAGGTTGTTGGCTGCTGTAGATGCCTTGTGGTGGTTACAATTTAGTTGTAGAGAATGATGGTCCCTGACAATTAAGTAGCACAGTTGGTATTAAGCAAATGTGAATATTATTGTCTAGAAAATGGTGCAGGGATCTAATCAGTGTGATTTTCTTATTGCTGTGAAATTATCTGTGAAAATACCAGCTCAACCTGATGCTTTGGTAAACTGTGTGCATTATTCCACTGGATGGTTAATTCCAGTCAGAGGACCTACTTTCTCTGTGATGTGGAGGGGTTTACTCACTCTCTCACCACTTCTCTCACCATATTAATTACTATGAAGGTGATTATTTTATAATTGCACTTTGGGTTAGAGTTGGCCCAAACTTGAAAACTTGCTTTTTATTGGCAGCTTTGTCACTAGGTGTCAGTCAGGTTTGATGTAGCTTGTGATGTTACGGTCTTAACCAAGGAGTTGGTCCTTTGCTGGGCTGTGTCCCTTCTCAAGCTGACATCGATGGGAATTTTGAAAATAACTTTTTGCTAGATCTTAATTGCTCTTGCGAACTATTAGGCACCAAGAAATAGATGCTGCCAGACTGACTTCATTAGGGTCTGTGAAAATAACAGTTTTCTAACAAAAACATCATGAAACTCTTTTTGACTATTACTATTCAGGCTGAGTTAAAGCCTTGGAGTTTCCTTTGGGACAAGGCCTTTGTACAAAATACTGTACTGATGTAGACAGTTTCTGGTGAGTGACAGTCTGTAGCAGTGGCTCACAACTGCTAAGATGCAGTAGCATAAAAAGAGATTGCAGGTCCTTTGACACCCTGTTGCCTGTCTGACTGCTACAGAGGCCTCACAAAGGGATTTTTTGCCCCATGCTCCTTCCTTCCCCTCTTCTGTGGACCATTCGCTTGTGTCCCATTGCAGGTGAACTAGAGAGAGAATCAATGTAGGGCCAAGAGATTTGGCTTTACCTCTGACTGGAGGGAAGACAGGGATAAACACTGGTATGGACAGGCTGGTTTTGTCCTCTTTCTTCCATGATCAGAAGAGGTACTAGTTGAGATGCAAAGAGAGGGAGGGAGTTGAGGTGGGAAAGGCAGATTACAGATAGCAAGGGGAACACAGAGTACCTGTGAAGCCCATATAAAGTAGCCTGGAAACTGTTGGTCTGTAGCCCTGAGGAAGAGACATGTCAAAAGCTTCCCTCCATTGGAAAAGCCAGGTGAGTAGCCAGTTTTCCTGCTCGAACTTGCAGTTCAGGACTTAATCTGCTAGGTAGTGCTGTCTCCCAGTTGCATGTTATTATAATATTTCAACCATCCAGCAGCTGAAACAATACAGTGAGCTTCAAATTGCTGCCAAGCCACCTGAATTATGTATTACACATAGCCAGTCATGACTCCTGGCCTGGTCAAACCCTGGTTTAACTTCTGCTTTCATTTAATGATCCTGTACAACTAGGGGAGATCTGTGTATGTCATGGCCATAATAGACACTTTCTCAGCCTTGTATGTGCAGACTGCACTGTTAGTTCTGTTGATGTATGGGTTTTGCTTACAACTGCTGTGTATGCTATGGCTGTCAGCTTTGTAGGACAACTTTTGATGTCACATCAATACTTTGTTCAGTGATCAATGCAAAAGGCTTGTACTGTGTATGTATCTAGTGATAGAGGCCTGGAGCTGAACATCTCCAGCTTATTCAACAAGGGCTGCAAAATAGGTTTACCCCCTGGATTGGAGATGAGGTCAACAGGACTAGAGAGAGCGAGCTTTGGGAATAAGAGCCCTACTATGAGGGTGACAATACAACAGAAGGGATTTTTGTGAGTATTTGGTGTTGACTTAACTCCTTCCCCAGACCTGCTTCTGAACTGATACCTTGCCTCTACCCAAGAGACTAGCATCGTAACTTCGTCTGATCTGTTTTTCCTTTTAGACTGCTGTTATGTAGCTTTAGAAATGAAGAGTTTGTTAGCTACCTCAGTGACAATTGATCCCTAGAAAATTTATTCCCACAGATGCTTGTAAAGTGTCCTGAAGGGGCAAACCTTTAACAAGCCATTTAACTGAGCTTTTTCAGGGTGGTTCCCAGCTTGTGCTCTCCCCCAACACACCTTTAGCACTCCCCATTCTGTAGGAAGCAGTATGTAATAGTTTTCTTTGACAGACTTTTATATTCTTGCTGGACGTTGCAAACTTACAGCTGCAAGGACACTGTTGTAGTTCCTCTAGGCTATGGTTGTAATTTAAGTTGTTCTATCGGATTTGTGTTTTGCTGCCAAAAGCAAATGCATTTAGTTAAAGAATGATAGTTGAGTCAGACAATGGCATGTAGTAGATATGCTAATTAATATCTAACAGCTCTTTTCTTTAATGAAATTAAGTGCAGAAACATCTTAGCTATTTGAATGTGTTTAATCAAGTCACATCTCCATTTCTTTTGCAAATTATGCTAGGGATAATAGTAAAAAAACCAAGCAAATTTTCTGCTATGCAATATGCTGAAATTTGATGATAATATAACAACTACTCTATTGAAACTAATTTCTAAGCTTATTTCAGACACTTCATTTAATGTGTTAGCAAAATAAATCATATGTAATTGTGAACAGCAGCCTCGCATTTTGGGTTACTGAATTAACAATGGGATGCAGGAAAATGTAAGAAGTTAAAAGGATAAAAGCCCGCTTGATACCATTTTAATTTAAATGGTTTCTCATAACCACATTGTCCGGTGAGATCCCCTCTCCTGAGCCAGTTCCTGTAGCTTTTAATTCTTTCCTGTTGTTTTTTGTCTTTCTATTGCGGCAATTACTACAAATTGGCAACCAGTAAACAAAAAGCATGGTAATACAGCTGAAGTCATGCACTAAATAAATGTTAAATAGGCATATAACTGCCTATTTAGGCAATAAACTGCCTTTTGTATTCACTATCTGAATTTCATAGTTATGAACAAATCCTTCAGACTTATAAGTATAGGGTTACTCTAATGTTTAACTTGACTCTTTGAAGAGGATAGATGATTCAGAACTGAATAAAACTGAGAGCTAGATGAGGTCTCCGAGGCAGGACAAATTGCTTTTACATCTTTTGTTTCATTTCTAGGAGAACTGCACAGTCTTACAGCAAAATCTGTTTAAAATAACAAAATTACGGTTGTTTGCAAGAAATGAAGGATCTTGAGTAACTTCAGGCTGGGAGAGAATGGGCCTGTGCTCTTCTGGGTGATAATGGTGCACTGAAGCAGAAGACAGCTTTCCTTTGTCATTGCCGTGGTATTTGCACAGTGTTCTGCAGGTACATATGAGTTTACTTGGAGCCAAACCTGCCCAGAAGTCGTGCAGCCACATCAACACAATGGTAAGCCCAGGCAGATATATCTAACATTTATTAGTCAAGGCCATGCATTGGTTGCCTGTGTCTGTAGACCTTACCCTTCAGGCCTGATTCATGTCCAACTGACTTAGACCGTGGACATAGTGAACAAGTCTGCCTGGGAATGCTGTGATAGACATACCCTGGGAGATCTGCTTCACTTTTTGGTGCTTTCTAGATGGCGAGACAGTCATGCTTACCTGTCCTTGGAACAGATCTGACATTCATCAGAAAAGCTACACTGAACCCTGTTGCCTTAGCATAGTTCCTTTTCTCTGTATTGTGCCTGCATTCAGAAATACATTCACCAATATTTTGAGCTGGTTCAGCCATAGTTAAATATTGCAAAAAGACCAAGCCAGTGTAGGTGCCGTGGTTTAGCCCCAGCCAGCAACCAAGCACCACGCAGCTGCTCACTCACTCCCCCCCACCCCCCACCAGTGGGATGGGGGAGAAAATCGGGAAAAGAAGTAAAACTCGTGGGATGAGATAAAAACGGTTTAATAGAACAGAAGAAACTAATAATGATAATGATAACACTAATAAAATGACAACAGCAATAATGAAAGGATTGGAATGTACAAATGATGCGCAGTGCAATTGCTCACCACCTGCCGATTGACACCCAGCTAGTCCCCGAGCGGTAATTCCCCACCCCAACTTCCCAGTTCCTGTACTAGATGGGATGTCCCATGGCATGGAATACCCTGTTGGCCATTTTGGGTCAGGTGCCCTGGCTGTGTCCTGTGCCAACTTCTTGTGCCCCTCCAGCTTTCTTGCTGGCTGGGCATGAGAAGCTGAAAAATCCTTGACTTTATTCTAAACACTACTTAGCAACAACTGAAAACATCAGTGTTATCAATGTTCTTTGCATACTGAACTCAAAACATAGCACCGTACCAGCTACTTAGGAAGACAATTAACTCTATCCCAGCTGAAACCAGGACAGTAGGTGACAATATTTACCTTACCCCACAGTCAGCCACCCTCAGTTTTGTACACAACAGCAAACAGTGGGCCTGACTCTCTTGCCCCTGACATGGCAATGCAGCTCTGGTTACTTTGAAGGAAGGTTTCTTGTTTATAAATTGATCATCAGGATACATTAATATTTTTATTGTGTTTTAATACAAGACACAAAAGAATTTTTGAGGGGCACAACTGGCTTTTTATTCCCGTACAGGAGTAAGTAAAGACGGTGCAGTGATTTGCAGCAATTCTTTGAGTCAGTGCTTTCAGGCAAAACGGCTTTTTTCTTGAAGTTGTTTTTTCAGCTGAGAGATAGCAAAATAGATTAGATGACTGCAACACAAAAGCTAAATTGGTACTGCACAAGTGCCAGGGTTTGAGACAGGGGCTGCTGCAACTGAGAAAGTAGGTTTAACCATCTCGCAGGTGAGTATTTGGAGTGATGTAGCAGGAAGCAGGCTGCTTGCCAGGGATACTGGGCTGCTGAAGAGCAAAGCTGCTTCAAACTGTAGTGAGACAATTGCATGTGGGGAATTTCCCAGACCATTTTTTCTTCCATTCATTAGTGCTTGCTCAGCCTGTCCCCATGAGCATAGTCAACACTTCCTGAGCAGCTGCAGCTGGCAGAGTTGAACAGGCAGTTTCAGCACAGATAAAGATTTTACTGCTTTTCATTAGGTGAAGTGGAGTTTACCAATTCCCAGTGCTGGTCCTGGAACAAGGCAGGTACGTTTACCTACTTTGCACAAACTTTTTGGCTGAATCCTGTCTGCTGCACCTAATGGTGTGCCTTGGGTGAATGTCTTTCTCACTTCTTGCTAACCTGACAGGACTGACTTGCACAGTTACCACAAGAGAGGCTCCTAAAGAGGCTCCTTGTTGCTGCTGTAGTTCCTGTACAGCTCAGTGACTCTGCAGGTACCATCACAGCTACATGGGACTGGAGGCTGCTGGTAGGAGATACTAAATAAATAAATAAAACTACCTTAGGAATGATCTGATGCACTTTCGGAACTGGGGCGCAGAGATGGCAGCACGTCTCTCTCTCGAGATGGATGGTGGTCCCTTGTCAGCACTGGGAGACAGGGCTGCCTCTGGTCTTTTTTTTTTTTTTAAATTTATTTGCTCTGTGTGTGCCTCTCCTTAGGAAGTACAGTGATTTTTGTCTGAAGTCACCCATGTTGAATGTGAGTTTTTGTCCCCATCTTGTGTCTGGATAGTTTAGGTGGTGTACAAATGAGTGACGCTGCAGTTAAACCATTTGGTGCCAACCCTAGAGACTCGTGCTTCTGTAGCCAGAGTCTAATATAAAAGCTCCTATTTATATAGGAGGAGCCCATCCTATATAAATAACTAGGTGCCTTGGGCTACAGTCCAGCCCCTGTTAAATTACCCTGTCTCACTGTCGTAACAGAGGCAGCAACTTAATGTCCTCAATCTGCCTCTGGTGTAGTATAAGCTAGGAAGAAACTTCATAGAGGGAAGAAATCCCTTTGAAGTGCTTACTCACTGAAGTACTGTGCAGGACAAGGAGCAGGTGAGCAGACCGTTTGCCAAAAGCAAACAGCAAGCTGCTGAGTCCAAGTCTGATCACTGCTGTAGACAGCAGAGCAGCTTTCGAGGTGCAATGGCAGCCCAAGTTAGGGACCAGGTAAGATGTGGCTGGGGCTGCTACAGTATAGTAATATGTTGTCACCATAGAAGCAGGCTACCCAGTGGAAGCACCACGCTATTTCATGGTGACAGTCCAGCTACTCTGGAGAAAGCTACTGCCACATCTCAGTGAGTTACATTTTCTCCTAGATGGCTTACTAAGTTGTTGTGATATCCTGGGTGATTCCCCTAATATCTGTTGTGACAGAACTACACATTTGCAAACTGGCAGAAAGTGACATTTGACACTTTCCCAAAGCTTTGCACAGCATTGACAAGAGCAGAAGATAGGCCCCCCAATTTATTCTTGTC
Organism: Haliaeetus leucocephalus; assembly: GCF_000737465.1. NCBI lineage: Eukaryota > Metazoa > Chordata > Aves > Accipitriformes > Accipitridae > Haliaeetus > Haliaeetus leucocephalus. Next base: position 1,185,708 of record NW_010972676.1, read on the forward strand.
AAAAAAATAATTCTGGAACTCTTGGCAGACGTGTTGTGTAAGCAGGCACTGTTTTTAGAGTTGCTTTCTAAAATTGTACTCATGCTTAGATTCCCTGAACCAGCATTTAAATGCCTTGTGCTATTCTAGAAAAACGTTGTATCAGCATAGTATTTTGCTGACCATTCAGAACACCCTGTACATCATAAGAACACATTATGACTACTTACCTCAAGTCAGAGCACTGTCAGGGGGGATAACTATTTGGTAACAAGCAATCTAAGCTTAAAATTACATGGTTACCTGGGGAACAGGGAGGACAAGTGACGTGCACAGACACTTTTTAGATCATATCCTGTCTTGGAACCTTGATGATTTTTATAGACCAAAGATACATATTTTTAAAATAAGAGGTGTCACACAATACAAGAAACTTAGCCAGTGTCAGATGGGAATTCTGTGGCAGGACTGGAAGAAACAGTTTCTTACAGCTCAGTCTCAGCAACAAGCTTATTCTCTATATTTTCATAACATCTTTTTTTTCAAAAGCCCAGTTGCTTTGCTGGGTTTTGAGTGTGCAGATCATGGTCCATGGAATGAGTGTGCTGTGCAGATGTGCATAAGCAGATCTCTACTCAGTCCTCCTTGCTTTCGAACCAGGGAAAGTCCCTGGAACTAGAGTTTGCCTTACAGGTCTGTATTTAGGCTTATTACATGATTTCAGGCCTTAAAACTGGATGTGGTTTTGTTTGGGGTTTTTTGCCCTCTGAAAGCTTGGTTCTCCTGTCTGAAAGATATACTTCACATGAAGGGACGGTTAGGACAGAGAAGGGAAAGCCTAGGTCTATAAATGCAGCTTCGTACAACTACTATACTTGGGTCAAATAGCTTCTGATACAGAGGGTTGTTCGACACTGCCCGTAATCAGGATCTTCCAGTTTTACTCCCAGTCTTGAAATAAACCTCTCAGTGATCTGAGTCACTTCAGCTCATTAGTATTTTTTTTCTTCTAGCTATTTGTGGCAGTTTCCTTAAGTCTGTGGTTCTTCCAACCATTCTTTATGGAAGGCTGCTGTGGGGGTTGGGTGGATTTTTAAAAGGGCTTTGGAGATCATGATACACTGAAAAACATATGGGGGAAGTGTTTCATGCTGTTGGACCAGAGCTTTCATAATGATCATGTAGGCCTAGTTTTGGGGGGCAGCTGTGTCTGCTTGTGTGCTGGTAGCTTTACAGGGGAGGTGCAGAGAATGAGAAATGTAGCTGTTTCTTCTTATGTGCCTGTGGCATTTCTGTGCTACTGGGGTTCCTTCTGCAAAGGGAATGCATCCTCCACCAGGAATAAGGTTTGTACTTCCCAGCCGTGTTCTCAGCTGATCTGAATTTACTTCTTTTGATTTATATTGGGTTAGGATTCTGCTCCACCGATTCTGTCATCTTCTTAGGGATGCCAGCCTGGGGGATTGAAAATAAAAGACAAAATACAGAAGCCATTAACTTTTTAAGGCACATGGGGTGGAGGAACACAGTTGTCAGAGCAGCTGTACTGGAAGCAGAGAACTCCAAGTGCTTTCAGCCAAGGTGCTCTAGGGGCATTCAGGAGCTGTTTTTAACAACTGCAGTCCAGCAGGCTTTGTTAGGTTTTTTTCCTACAGTGTTTGTGCAGTGAAATTAATTTGAGTCTGCTAATTGTATTTGCAGTAGCTGCTGCAATCTGGAAAAGGGAATGCTGCTGAGACATCAGTGTGTATACCAAACATTTTGCACAATCAGTGGTAGATTTGGATTTTTATTGCTGAGATTGGTTCTTACATTTGGACATATTTGAAAGTTCCTCAATATCCTGTGACTGGGGGAGGGGGGTGTGAATCTCGTGTTAAGTCTCTTACTAACTGTCTAAATTGTTTAGTATAACTGTATAGCAGCATAAAATACTCTTTGCAAATATGTACTCAGTTTAAAAGGATCCAGCTATACTTTCCCCACTTGTGCAGAGTATTACTACACTTACAAGGAACCCAATTGATTTCACAGGAACTACTAATAGATTAATACTTGATGCACAAAAAGTGGCATTCATCTTTGAAATTAATTCAGCTTTGTGATCTTGTCTTAATACATTTCTAAAAAAATGATTTTGCTAGCATAAGTGTTCAACAAAACAGCTCATTTAACTTAATCTTGCACTGTCTTGTATTAATAAAAAGCAAATTTCAATTTGTAATTAAGTCTCACTGAAAATCTGACTCTTCATTTGAAGAAATGTGATGTGTGGAGACAGAGGTAAAGTAACCATTGTCTGGTCAAAATCAATTTACCCCCTGGAGCAGCCTGCTGTTCTCCATCCTTTATACAGGGAGACCAGGCAATGGACTTCATTCTTCAGGGTTGATGCTCCAAGTTATGCCATATGAATCACCTCTACCAGAGAACATGTGATAGGAGACAATTCTTGCACTGAAAAGATTATTAGAATACAGCATAAAAGGGAATAGACAAAAAAGTATAGCCTTTTTAAAGAACTTGGTCCAGGTTAATAACTTGGGTGGTCACCTACACTCTCGTTGCTCCAGGAAATGAGACAGCTATCCAGCATGTAAAGATTGTGCCTAAACTCAACTCCATGTAATGCCTCTATTCAAGAAGTCATCCATTAAGGTGACGGTGTGCTATATACCAATGGCTAGCATTGCAAATGCTGGAAATAGCTTATGGACTTAACATGTGGCTAACATATATCTGTTGTGTTTCTATAATGCATATGCAAGAAGAAAAGCAGCCAGCACATGATGGGATCAAGAGAAATGGACTAGGAAATTCCAAATCTGATACATGCTTTAAAGAGATAGAATAAAATCTACTCACCAGACATTGACCTTCTTACCACACTATATGAGTAGTAGGTCTTGCACTGCTCAATTCTATTATAAATGTTATGAGTCTGAACTGAATTGAGATGTACTGACACTGGCCCAGCAAGAAAATTGTTCGTTCATTCTCTGTAGTTCTTTGTCATAGTATGTGAAAAGCATTATCCTCAATTGCAACTAATAAAGTACAATGCAATGCGAAAAAATGGTCTGGTAGAAACCACATCAAGTTGCGACTGGAAATGACAGTGCGTCAAACAAAGGCATCCAGTGATGTTGCTAGAGTTCACCTTTGCCCAGTGTGATATATTTGACTGCAGAGTCAGTCAGGAATTTAGCAAAGCAGCATGTACGACTCCTCTGTGGACTGCAGTGTAACCAGCAGTGTTCCTGGAAGCTGAAAAATGAATCATTATTTTCCATGGTTCCTGTTTTATGGTCCTATGGAGTCTTTCCTTAGTTGCGAAGGACTGTTTTATAGAGGAGTCCTTTACAGTTCATTAGGTGGTCAAGATGAAATTATGTAATGTCTAATGATTAAAAACTGCACGAGATTCAGGAGGAGTGCTGAGCGCAGGAGGTGGCAGGTTTGGTATGAACTCACTAAGGACCTGTAGTGAAATTAGTAAAGACAACATAGTATTGAATTAGACTATGAAACTTGCTGCCACAGGGAGCTATTGAAGCTGGGAGCTCTGGAGATCAACCATTGATGTGTATTGCAGAATATATTAACTATTGTGGTGTTAATTTTTTTTAAGAGGGCTATTAAGCTACATACCTGGGATTTTAATAGATATATGTGAATCAGTAGACATATATGGAGAAAGCAAAAGATTCCTCATCTTCCAGTTGAAATTTCTTACATTTTTTTCAGAGGATTCCAGTAGGGGCCTCTGTGACCTGTAGATCTAGTCTAATTGGACAGTGCTGTATTTAACATACATGTTATGTTACATACTTGTCCTCCGAAAAGCTCGTGTTTTTCTTGAAATCTTAAGACTTTTGCCATTTCACCTGATTTTTTTCAACTTTATTGGCCACCTGCCAGTGTATTGCACTTTCACTGGAGTGTCACAAGGCAATTAACATGAAGTGTACTATTTCCAATATCCATAAGTTTGGACCCAAGGAGGTCTGTGCAAGCCAGCAGTTTGGCATAAATTAATAACTTTTTCCTTTTTTCCCTTTAGAAATATAACTGCATCTCAAAGCTAGGAGAAATTTGAATCAGCTTTAGCGATCACTTTTTAATGGTTTGTATTGACAGTCTGTATTTCTTCCAGGAGCAAAATAGTAAGTGTCCCTAAGAGTGATATGTGTTTGCCAGACTGTGTTTTCATTAGTGGTGGCTAGTGGTTTTGGTTTGGTGGTTTTGTGGTTGGTTTTTTTAATGGAAAAAAATAAATTCCCTACTACTTACTCATGGTTTTTGAGCGTATAAGTTTCTGAGAACCGCTAGGTTTAATAGAGGATACTTGGAAAAATACATTTGTAGGGGCCACATGTGAAAACACTTGCAGGAAATCACTAAAAATACTTAGAAGATATTTTGCTTTATGTTTGTGAGGCTGCCTTGACCAGGTGTTTGTGGTAATAGGAACGATGGAGCTTGGATGTTAGGATAATGAGAAAAGCCAAATATTGTAGAAAGTTTGAGTTTGGCAGTCATATTTATTCTGTACAGTACAACTCTAATTCAAATACATTTTGGATGGATCTTAGTGGGTTGTCTTTCAAGACCTTGGCTTTCGTTTTGGGTTCAAAACAGTGCAGCACGGTTTTGAACTCTGATTTTACATCTACAATGTGCTCACAGTGGAGTATGTCAGACGAAGATTGCTTTTTTTAGGTGCTTAAGTGGCTTTAAAATCATGAAAATGCTAACGTTGGTGGTGAATACCACCACCCCACCAGAGAACTCTGTGGAAAACTGAGCCCCTTTTAGAATTAGCTGTAGTGAAACAGGGTGGGGTGGGGGGAATCTAACAAAACTACATAACTTGTTTAAACCTTTACATGGAAGTTCTGTCTTCAGCTTCTTTTCCCTTTCAGCTACTTGTACGTTGCTCTGTGAAGTGACACTGAAAACACTCATTTCTGGACCAATTACAGAGCAGCTCCTTTGATATCACAAAAACTCATCCTGAATTGTTTTAAGATTTGCTACTCTTTCTACCAAACTTCCTTATTGCTGACACATGCAGTGCTTGTTCTGAATGAATATAACCTGGGACTACCTACTCTTGAATACATGTTTAAATGAAGTGTGCACCATATTTGAGTCAACTGCAGTATGGCCTCTGTATCGCAGACCTTTACTGTAAACAGCCTTGCCAATGTTGACCTAGTGGGGAATATATCAAAGCCTCATAAGTATCTCCAGTTATTTCTCCTGTATTGGTGTCATCCCCTCATGACTTCTCCTGTACATTCTTCATAGGAAAATGATTGATTTCTTGAGATCTCATTCAGTATTTGTGTGGAGTCATTTGACAGGCTCCAGATGTGGTTTGCCCTAAGGCTGGCAACCTGGGTTTCTCGGATTCCCTGCCCTGAACAGTGGGGACCATTATCCCAAAGTTGGCCTGTACCCCAAACCTGAAATCTCATCTTCCTAACCCCCTCTTTCAATCACCTACCAAGCCTGGGATGTACCAGCCACACAGTCAGAGGAGATTTTCCTTGGCAAATACCTTGCCCAGTTTGTATTGTTAAAACTTAATGACTTCATGAGATTGACTCTGCTACAATTATTTCTTAGTGATGTATAACAAGTAGCTCTTCTTACAGGCTTATAAAATGTTCCAGAGCTCTGCTAATTTGCCCTTCATTAGCTATGTAATTTTGCTAATGACCCAAGATATTTAGAGGCATTGTCCTATGAGGATTATGAGTTTGACTGTGAGGCCTTACGGGAGAGTTGCACGCAGCTCCATGCCATCTTACTACCAGAAATTTGTTCTGCCCTGCTGCATCTAATTGTAGTTTTTGCTTCTGTACTGAAGTAGTCATCTCCTATTGATAAATGAATAACTATTTCATATATGAAATTACACATTTAATGGAAGTTTGAAGTGTTAGAGTGTTAAATGATTAAATTTGCTAATTGTGCAATATTGCTGGGCATAATGATGCATATAACCATTAACAGTTTTCCACTGCATTGCCTTTTAAGTTCTTATGTAGTGTATTATACATTCTTGTTGCCTTTTCATCAAGTGTTAAAATTGTGGAAAATAAAGGTTAGAGTCTGGAAAGGGAAGTATCCCAACTGTGATAACAGGAAGAAAAATTATGTGTGTCACTGGAGACCCCAGTTGGTATGGCAGTGTCTGAGAAGTATATGGTATCTGAAATATTTGGAGAAGTGAACTTGTTAAGATTCACTATACAATCTCCCCTTAGCTTTTTCATTTTCACAGTATAAAATAGCAAAAATAATAGAGGAAATTCCAAAGAAGTGGTGTGAGTAGGCTGTAGTTCCTACTTTAGTCTGTCTGAACAGCTCTCGGTGTCTATCAGCCCTGGAAATTAATATGGGATTTGTCACATTTCCTTCCTGTGAGCTAGCAGAAGAACCTGCATGAGACCTGGGCTCTGCTATACTCAACAGTGTGGAGCTACCTTAATTTGCCTGGAAGCAAAAAGTTTTGTCTCCCCAATTAATAGACAGGGCATGGTGCAGAAAACAAGTCTATGGCCTGTGCCATTGGGCTGGCGCTTGCAGAGGTATAACCAGGGCAGCTCTGGCTGACTTGGCCACTGCTGCTACACAGGAACACATCTGTTTTCTCAGCTTTTCTGGAGTGAACAGCAGCAACTGGACCACAATAGCTACATAAATACCAAAATCCATCACAGGGAGCAGCCATGCCTGGGCCCAGCCACTTCTCAGCAAGTGGCAGGGTAGATGTGACCAGGAAAATGCAAGGAGTAGGCAGTAGAACTGGAGATAAATGCTGAGTTTATGTTCCACAGCAATACCTCATTAGACTGTGCTTTCAATTTTTCCCTTGTCTGCAGTTTATACCTGTAAGAAGCTGACTGGCCTCTCTGTTTTGGGTGCAAGATGATGTTTTCCAGAAGGGTTATCTCTACTGATACTGAAGTAAATCGCCTTTCATAGATCAAGGAGATCATGCAACATCATATCACTGTTAGACCAAAGTTGAAACAATCCCTAGAAAAGCCTGAAAAGCCTGAGAAACTGACTTAAACATTATCTTTGAAAGGAAAGTCATTTTGCTTCAAGATTATCATCACAATTTAGATGCTGTACATTGTACTAGGATAAAGAGGGAATTTGCCAGATGAGCTTTTGCCTCTGGAGTCCCCAGATGACTGGAACAAGCTTCCCTTTCAGCTTAAATCAGCAAACAGCATAATCTCCTTTAAGCCTGGGGTTTAAATGGCTGTTTGAAGGAGGATTGTGCAAAATCTATTTCCAGTAATATGGTTACTGGAGCTAAAGAGTATGTGTTGTTTTTGTGAGATTTTGGATGGCCCTGTGGTGTGCATTAAATTATTGTAAGAATTCTGCAGTTCATGGTTTTCACTTAATCTTTAGATATATGAGCCAATGGCTCTTTGGTAAAACTGAAAGCATGTCTTTTGTTCTTGGACACTTCTTTAAATACAGTAAACAGTAGATGTCAATACTCTGAATGGTCCCTTATGCTGACTGTAAGAAAGGTAGTTGTGTTTGTCATGTCCATCAAGAGTCACAGTTAAAGTTTCTTCTTCTGACAGTTCTAATACCAGTGGGAGAGTGAGTCATTGATCTCACTAAGTCAACAGCAGCAACCTTTCCTCCATCAATAATCGAAGGTAAAACACCACAAACTGAAAGGGAAGTTGTGTATTGGACAGAAGAGGAAATGGGATTTGTGTACTCTGATTTGATGGGGGCTAACTGCCCCCTCACTTGGCTGCTCTGTTGTTGTGATACCCAGAACACTACTGTTAGTCTCTTGTTGCCTCTTCTTTGTGGCAAATACAAGGTAGCCATGGTTTTAAACTGCAAAACCTTGAAGTATCTTACAGTTCCTATAAAAGAAGAAGCACTTAACCAGGAGTTGTCATAAGTGGTAACTACACTGGTAGCAAATGAGGTTGCCCAAGAATTTTTCTTAGTTTTCTGCCTTATCTGAAGAGTCACCGGCCTGCTGTGCTGGTGGCTGGCTGGGGCAAAATGTTAGTTTTGCACTTGGATGACTCCAGCGTTTGCTGTCTGGGGGACAGCAGCAAGCAAAGAGAAATTAATGTTAATGGAGTATGACTGCCCGATCATTTAGACCAGGCTGCCGTGGTGCTGGCTGAGCCAACAGCGGGATCTGCACTGAGTGTTTCTGGGTGGGACTGGGCTGCTCCATGAGGCATCCCAGTTTGCTTGATGCTAGCTGTAACAGCTGTACCTCTGGTGGTGTAGCTGTGTCCTTACTGGTGAGTCCTGTTTGGAGTATGTATTCCTGGTGACAATTGCCTTTCCATTCTGGCTGCTGCAGTTTGAAGTCCTGGCTTTTATGAAATAAAGGCTGGAGTATGCTGCCCTTCTGCCTGTCCTGGGTGGCCCAACATGTGGTCCAGCTCAGTGGAAGCTGAGGCCTTTTGCTCTTGAGCCTTCTCCTGTTTTTTGGGTATAGTGTTCCTGAAAAAAATCACCTATTTGTGGGCTTCAGTGACAGAATTATCTTGATGAGAGATGAACTATGTGTGAATACTTATTAGGAGTACTAGCAAAGAACTTTCCTGCAAAGCTGCAGGCAATGCTCAAATATCTGAGCTAAATTACAGGTTTCTGCAAATAAAACACTACCTGTTCTCTGCCTCTGCTAGAGCAAATGACAGTGGTTCTGCCAAGAAATAAACACTGAAAGGACATTTCTTGCTAGATTTCCGTATCTTTATTGCTTTTGTTTTCAATGGGAGGGAATACCAGTGGACTGTTCTTCCTTCTTTCCTGCCTTCACCCATATCGAGGTTGAAGGCAAAAGCTGAAACTACCTTTTATAGTTCTCCAAGGGAAGGTGTAATAATTAATGTTACAATAATGTGATAATTATCACTAGGAGAATAAAATGGTTTTGTTTTAAAACAAATGTGAGTTCACTCACACTCTCATACGCACCAAGGTGCATGTGTCCATGTGAGCAGGCCAGCATCTAGGCACCAAGGCGTGTTTCCAACACAGCCTGGTAACAAAGCAGAGGATGAGATATGCTGGCTATCTAGTCCTTGTTAAGTATCCTGCATTCTTTCAAGCTTGGTTGAGTATGTGCTGGTTTTGAATGTGCCTGTTTTGTACCCTTTAGGAGCTCAGGCTAATTGTGATCCTTTTGTCTATTGTGTCTCGCTTCTCTCCATCATTAGGATTTACTTACTTTTCTTATCTGGGTGTTGTCTTGGCTCTTCCCCTGTTGTGTGTCTTCCCACCACCATCTCTTAATGGGCTTAGTATCTATTTCAGTATCTTTTATTTTTCCCATCTGCGAGTCCCTGAGAAATTGACTGTGGATTTGCTGGATCACGACCTGCTGTCAGCACCCACCACCCTTATATTCCTTCTTCTGCCATTCCTTCTGGTGCTTCCACACCCATGCCTTCCCATTCACTCCCCATCCATACTGCTCTCAATATTTCTATTACATATTTCTAAAAAGTGACCATATTAGTTCGTTTTGTACTACTACACAGCACTGTACTCTGCTGTGGAGATGACTGCATTCCCTTGTAGTCTATTGTGAATATGGCAAGTTGCATAAGCACTTAATTTATTTATCATTTCATATTTTGAATATTTAAGTAAATTGCTGGCACTGCACAGATAATATCTGTAGATCTTAAAAACTGATCATGTATGGTTATAGTAATCTGGAGAAAATGCAAATGAACTATGAAAACTGCTTCGTCTATAAATAAAACCATTTAGCTTCAAAGCAGTATTGCCATGGAAATTCTTCACTGATAAAGTGAGTGAGGCTTTTCTCATTTAGATTTCCTGAGTCTTTTTATTTTATGCTGACAAGATGCCAGAGGAAAAAAAGCTATAAACTCAATATTACATATTTAAAAGATGGTATTTTATTTCATCTTCTTAATTCCAAATCTTTCCATTTACAGTATACAGCCATGAATTGAAATTTATAACAAATGAGGAAAAAGGGATGGAAATGTTATTGTTGACAAGGACTAACTAAGTCCAGTGCTCACTAAAAACTTTCCATTTTGTTTCCAGTTGGCTTTGGGCCTATATTTGTAAATACTCTTCTAATCAATATTTCTCAAATGCATTCAGAAAACTTTCTCTGAACCACACGCAAGATGAAGAGCCCCAAAGGGAGGATATCTGAGACAAAACATACTTAACTGATCTATGAGAGTGGTGCTTATTAATTCCAATCACCATGAATGCAAGATTCAATGTGTGCCAGTCTTGCTAGTATTTACTTTTGTTTTGGGCTCTGTGGGCAGAACTGAGCTCCGTGCCACATCAGCCTTGCTAGTGTTGCGCTGAAGAAGCTAGAAGGAGCCAGTTAGAAGCTAGTTTAGATATTGCTGTAGAGTTTCGTTGTGTCCTGAGTCTTCAGTGCATTGTGCCTAGGAATCCTTATCTAGCAGAGTTAGTAATTAGCACCTTATGTTGCTTTTCTGAAACTATAATTCTGCTATTATTACTGTATTGGTGTGATAGCAGTTCACCGAACAGTACTGACTTTGTCTAGATTAGGTATGGGTATATTATTTCTGTGGGATTATTCAAAGCAGCTGATAGTGTTTCTTCTGACAAAGTTTATGTTGAATTATGATGTGCTTGACTGGATATAAAGTTGGCATAAAGTTACTTTTTCAATAATTTATTTTCTTTTTTATGTGAACTGGCAGAACAGAACCGTACCAATTCAGTGCTTTGCATCTGTGCCTCCAGTGCTTTTTGATTTCATAGTAGGTATCTGTAGCTTCATTTACCTTCTCCTAGAATGACAATTTGATATCACAGTCTCTAAATCCTATCAAACTTTGTGTTCTGAATCAAACTAACTCAGAGATTGCTGGATGAAGCTCTAATATGGAGTTATGTATGTTGTATCACACTTTTTATCCCATGTGTCTATGGGAGCTGTTCTCTGTGTGGAAACTTCTTACACAGTTACACAATCTTCAAATAGATCTGGATGTATAATGGTGTGGCGAGACAAATGAAAGTCATCTAACAGCTTATTTCAAGGTATGGAGAAAGAGCTTTGTTCAATTTCCATTTTTTAGCATACATTAAAAACACTCAGACAAACCAGCCCATCAGTATTATTGGTAGAAGACTAGTATCTTTATGAATTAGTGATCAGCGGTTAAGATAACACTTCCCTTTATTGATCGTAGATGGCTGCATTCAATTAAAATGAGAAATAATTTCATGAAATTAAACTCAGCTCACTGGGGGTGACCAAGCATGCCATGCACATTGTTAATGTCACCCAAAGGAAAATTTCAAATTGGTAATACATTCATTGCACCATCCCCCCTTCTTACAGCAGGAGCTGGCTGAGTGCCCTCTGCTACCTCTGTGCACACACCGATTGCTCGTCCCAGAGGCTTTGGTTCAGTGTTAGAGGAGTGCACTGTTAGCTGCTGCCTTTGTGCACATGATTTTATCTTCCCATGGTAAGGTGTTATCTACTTTGATTGAATTAAGTGCATCACTGACCCATCATGAAGCTCTCTCCAAATCCATGCTGTGAACAGCAAGAGCCCTTGGTTTTTTTCATCACTAAAAGTAGGAAAGCAGTGTAGATCCCCATGGCTCCTTAGCAGAACTGAAGAGCCCGTTTGCAGTCAGAAGTTGCAAGTTCCCTTGAGAAGTTAATGTCTGACAGTTGAGAAGAGAAAGCTCTGTTGATAAGACAGCAGATTTTAAAAGTATTGAAGCATTCAAAAAGGACCATTCAACTTGACACCCAAAGCAGGAAGCAAATGGACTTTCAGCTCCTTTGTGGCCCTGGGAGTTTTGGTTGCTTTCAGCACACCCCTTTTGGCTGAATTTGTCTCTCCTTAGCAGATGATGATACACGTTCTTTCAGCAACTCTCAGTGAGAAATATCACAGCCTTCTTGGTTTACTGGTGAGCCACACGGTTATTTCACGCTAACAATGCTTGATTTCTTTTTTTCTCACCTGCAGAAATCAAAGTATTCCCATACCTATCACTTAGCAGTTGCTCCTCAGAACAGTTTGTTTCCTTTTCAAGTGGAAATCTACAGATTTGTCACCCTTTGAGGATTAGATGAATGATCACCAACCCTTTGCTGGGAGTACAGACAGCTTTGGCTTCTGTGCTCTGAGGAGCTATGCAGCAGTAAATTAGACCACTGCTGTCTTTTGTGGGGAAATGCTGATATGACTCCTCTTGTGTCCCCAGTTGCCCCAGAGGGAAAATCATGAAAGCTACTTTTTTTTTTTCCTCTTTCCTGAGCAGATGAATTGCAGTAGTGAACTGTCCTCTAACTTTTCTTTTCTGGAAAAAAATTGACATATTTCCTATATGATAACTTGTGTAGCATTTTTGAGTGCGATCTTGATCAAATCAGGTTCAGTTGTACTGACCGCTGTGCCTACATGTAAAATGATCCCTGCCCTGGTGGCTCTGAAGGTCAAATAGCAAAAGAAAAAGATTCTTTGAACGAGTGGAGAAAAGAGAACATGCAAACTGAAAACATATTTTCTTCAACCTCTGAACGTAGTTCTTTTGACTTGGCAATACTTCATTTTCTACACAAACAGGATGCTTACTGGCATGTTCCCGACTGCATTGGGGGTTTCTTTTTCTGATAAGGAATTAATCACGGTTCACATTGGTGCAAAGTTCTGTATTTGGCTGTAAACATGCAGTCAGAAGCAGCTCACATTTTATGGTCCTTTGATTTAATGTGTAAAAATCAGCAGAGTGAAGATTGATAGTTTTAATCACAGTTTCTCTGAGTTTGTTTACTCTTCTAAATTCATGGTTTGACTTTGTGTATATGTCCTTTTCAGGAAACAGAAGCTTTAATGCTTTAGAAGCTTATGTAGATACAGGCTTTACCTTTTTAAAACAGTCATAGTTTTGGATTGAGTGAAAGATCGTTTATATGTACATAGTAGTTCTGTGTTGGAGGCTAGAAGGCAGAAAAGAAATACAGTGAGACCTGTAAGCTGACCTGGTTAAAATATTAAACTGGACAAAGCTTTCCCTATAGATAGAAGAAGCGTTACTTTGTCTACTGAAAATCCCACTCAACATTGATTTTATAATGTAGGAACTCTTCTGACAGCTAAAGTTGCCTATAAAACTTTTATGCCACCATTATTACTGAATCATCTCTTGAAGCGTACTTTATATATAGTGATTTTTTTAACCACTAAATTGCATTCAATGAATTTTCTAACAACTAGACTTTCCAAATGTGTTTTCCTTTTTTTCCCCAACCAGCTGCATTGTGGAAGCTGAAGTGCTTTGTACTTGTTGAATACTCATTCTGGTGGCAGGAACTTGCTTGAAATAAATTCTTGCCTATGTAGTTTTGCATGTTTCCTCTACCAGACGAGTATTTTAAAGACTTAAAAGAGGATGCTTCCATCTGACACATCAGTGATGAGATGTGCATCACATCTTTGGATCTTGAGAATGGCATCCTCAGGAATAACAGACTGCAGAATGAGGAAGGCTGTTGCGGGAACAGAGCAGAAGAACCTGCAGGAAATTGAGTGAAGTGGGAGTGTTTGGAGCATTGCTGCACCTTCTATCTGAAATGATTTCTTTGAAGAACCTCCAAGGTTGGACAGCCCAGCTCCTGCTGTTGCAGACATAGTTTTACTTTAGGTTTGATTTACTTCAATTTTGAATTAGAGCAATCACCTGCAAGTTTAGTGTATGAATTTTGCATCAGTTAGTTTAATCCATTTTCATTACTTCTCTATAGACAAATCCGTAATTATTTATTGTGACTTTTTTTTCTGTTGTGCTGCTTTCTTGATGGCAATTTGTGATACTTTGTCATCAAATACCTAGTCAAGCCTTCAGCTGAAGAAAGCAAGGCAAGATGAGGAAAAGAATTAATTTACCTAGTATCCAACAAGAGTCTTCCTTTATCATATACAGGAGTCTTTAACAAGGTTGATGATTTGGGGCTTTTTTTTGAGGAAAGATTAGATTCCTCTTCCTCTGAGATTCCTGGGGTTGCTGAAACTGGATGGACATAAGGAGGACTGGAAGAAGAACATGTCACCTACAATAGTGCCTCAGGCACATAAGGATGCTTTAGATACTCAAATCCTTTCCTCCAGAACAGGCAAACTGTTTGATGCTGGGAGCCGAGTGTGACAGAACAGAGGGAATTGCACTTGTCAGCCCACTTAAGCCACCCTTGCCTTCCTGTAGTGATAGCACGTGGGCAATGTGTACAGGCATTGTGTTTGGACAGTTTTCCTAGTGCTCAGCTTAGAGCAGTGGTACGGAAGAGCAGTGATGTACTCATGCTAAACAGACCTTCCAAGCATTACAGGAATTGGCTTCAGCTTTCTGGAGCTACTCATGCAAAAACTTGTTAAAAACTCAGGAGGGTGAGTGCTATCTGCCTGGTATTGCATGGCTGCTGCTTTTATATTTAATCCATGCTGGATCTTCATGGGTTAATCATTTATAAGTGTGAGGTTTCTTGTGACATGCTTGACCAAATCTGATGTACAGACTTCAATTTGAAGTGAGCAGAGTGTTGAAGAATGAAATGTTTTTGAAAGTTAAATTACAGTCATTTATATGAAAATGCCTTAGGTAGTTCATTTTTTCCCCCAAAATATACTCATTTTATGGCACATTAATAATTCATGCGCATATTGGTTGCAGGCATAAAGCACAAAAATATATATACTTTATAAAGCATAGATTTTTATGAAACAAACATGAACTGGTACTATCTGAATGATAGTAATGCCTGATTAGCTCCTATACTATTTAATTTTTGATGGATGTTCACGATTATTCATAGACACAAGAAAGAAACAGGATCCTCTGCAGTGGTTTGCAAGAAGTCTCCAGAAACACATCTCCTGCAACATCAGATTTATAGGCAGAGCAAGATACATGTGAGGCAGCAAAGTTTAACTGTCTATTTGTTGCATTCATGGCATGCTACCATGCTCTGGTTTGCTAATCCAAACTCAGGAGGAAGATATTGAATGCATGGGATAACATAGATAGATGCTTCCTCTGTGCACTAAAATAGGGATCTCCAGGGAATACTGTATTTCTTGATTTGTGATGAGTGATTCTCTCTCAAGAATCAAGGAGGAGCAAATCCTGCCCCCCAACTCCTGCAGTGGATGCTTTCAAAAACAAGAACTAGGCTACTAATGATCCTTTGGCACATTGTTGTAATAAGGTTGCCCTTATGTCAGTGCTGTCTCCCGCTAGTACAGTTTTTTTTAACCAACTGAACTTCCTTGTGCCATTAAAGGTTAAAATATTCCTGATCTCCTGTCCATAGGTGCCTATGGTATATAATAGTAGTTATGTTCTGCTTACGTGTGGCTGAGTTTCTGTGGTGTAAAATAGACCAACAATCCCCATAATGTTAATGTTGGCAGAGTTATCCTGCTTGCACGAATGAGAAAACTCCCTTTGACTTTATTTGAAGTTGGGGTAGATCCTGCTCTCCTGGTGGGAGTTGGACTATAAAATGGGTTTGATCAGGCTAATGACTTGATGCCCATCACAGCAGAAAGCTGAGAGTTGAGTGAAGAAGGCTGCAGGTACATGCACAGCTCAGGTGTGTTAAAGTAGCTCAGGTTTTGGTGTTCTGGAGCAGAATGCAAGTCACTGCAAATGGAATGAGGGACATGAGCAACATGAATTTCAGTCTGTGTTCAGGGTTCTAATTTATCAATTAAACTCAATGGTACTAATTTTTCAGAAACGCCACAAGTTAGAGTAACGACTTTTTTGCTTGATTTCACTCCAGCTTCCAAGGTTAGCCATTAAATATGGCAATGAAAGGCATTCCTGCTCCAGGGAGATGCACTGTGGAAGAAGTGGTCATTCTCTTTTAATGTTGTTTGCCATAGAGGACAATGCAAAAGTAGTTTTGTTTTTATCAGCAGTGTTTTCCAATTATCTCTCTTTTTGCTTTTTGGTTGTGGAATCACATTACCTATTTCATGGGGCAGATGTGCCTGGTCAGGGGAGTGTGGCCATGTCCTGCCTGGAGCTGTTGAAGAGAATGATGTTGCACATGTGGACATTGGGAGGATGAGACCTTAGAGAAGTATGTGGTGCCTCTTGGCATGTAAGTGCAGTTGTCTAGATAACTGTCACTGAAATAGTGCAGCTCAATGAATCGACTATAAGAAAATTGCTGGAGGCAGCAGAAGTAACACATGAAATATGGGAGTGACTTTACATTGCAGGATGATGACTCTTCCAAAAAAACTGAGTCAGATGAAAGCTTTTTTGCTGCAGGTGAGGCATGCTGGGAAGAGTAACTTTCCTGTTGATTACTCTGAGAGAGAGAAATATTTAGGTTTTTTAATC
Source organism: Haliaeetus leucocephalus (assembly GCF_000737465.1). Lineage (NCBI taxonomy): Eukaryota > Metazoa > Chordata > Aves > Accipitriformes > Accipitridae > Haliaeetus > Haliaeetus leucocephalus. Next base: position 1,202,118 of record NW_010972676.1, read on the forward strand.
CATCAGTGCATTTTTGTCAGCTTTTAGAGATGCTAGGGTAATTTTATTCAGAGATATCTTGAAGATCAGTGGACTATCAGAAGAAAGCGGGTCTGAGTATGTCACCTCTGTGACACTTGTGTTGACAAATACCGGCCCATTCAACATGCTTAAAAATTTTCTGCAGAAGTTTTAAACTTTTCACTAAAACTTTGGGGGTTTTTTTTCAGTAAAAATACCATTAATATTTACCTGACATTTAAAAAGAATTTGACCAAGCTCACATAAACACATTTCAATAAAATTCTTACACATGTCTGAAAGATATTTAGTTTCCTTTGAAAATATTTCAGATTGTGTTTACCAGTTTCAAAAAAGCTGTATTAAAGGACTTTCCTGGTCAGGTCAGAAGAAATGTACTGGAAAAAAAAGAGCAACATAAACATGGAGTAGAAATGTGAAAGGTTAAATTACACAACATCAGTTTGAGATGAAGTACCAGTGTTCTGTGTTTGGATAAGTATTTTCAACAAATCATTTTGTGTTTACAGCCAAACTTTACAACATCCCTTTGGTGGTGAAAAGCTTAAGATCCTGAAAAAGTATTTGGTGTAAATGCCTCCATTGCTCAGCCTAAAGGCAAATACAGCAAGATGGATGTCTGATAATCACCACCTACTTACGAGGGTCACTTTTATAATTTCTATGCCAAATGTTGACTGGCCTGGAAATGCACTGCCCAGAGTGGCAGGAGAAGAGCTGACTCCTGTGACCCGATGCTCAGGATATCCAGGGCTTTCAGCCAGGTCCCTGCACTGCTGGGCCAGGATGTGCCTGGTGGGTAGGAGTAAGGGAGGGCAAGTATTTCCACAGAGCTAGCACTTACTTTTAAAAGCTCTTTTGCCTGCATTACTAGAGGCCAAACCTGAACAAAGGGAACAATAGCCTTTGTGAAGCCCAGGGACCAAGCAGTGTTTCAGATGTGCTTTGCTGAAGAAGCAATAACGAATGGGCTGAAACCAAGACTGCTGCTGTGCTTGGGTGCCTTTGCCCAGGGCCAGAGGCAGTACTGATTGGGATTTCAGAGGCAGTTGTGCCAGGCTGCTGCTTCTGACAGTGCAACTTCTTGCTTAAAGGTAGTGACTTACCTGAGAGCATAGTGTGCCATGGGTCTGTCTCAGAAGCCTGAACATTCAAGAAGATGCTTGCTTAGGAAGCCACCATCAGAGAAGCAAAGCCCAGTCATGCTCTGCTATCTCCACAGGTTTCTGAGCAGTGTAAATGGAATCCGTAAAGATATATTTAACCTGTTGAGTCAAAGTACAAGTCAGAGTTAAGGGATGGTCCTTACCTATGCCGTCCCTTCAACTTGCTAATTGGCAGATGCAGCCACTTGAGCACACCTGGAGTAGTTCCGCCTTTAGTGGAGAAGGTCTGTTTTAGAGGTCTTTTCTGCCAGAACTCATTTATTCTCTGGCATTGATGGAGCCTGGATGTATTGACTTGCATGATGTACAACATTATCTTTGCAAGCATTGCAAGGAAGGAAGGATTAAGAGTTTTTAGGGCTGCAGACAGAGAGGCACTAATTTGAAATTTTTACTTGTAGCTCTCAAGTATTCTTACTCTTATAGGAAATGGCCACAGGAAGTGTGAAGGCAGCCATTTCTTATATAGGTTATTTCATGGATTTGATTTTTAATTTCTTACAGTGCCATGTGTTAAGTGATACAGGCATTTTTAAAAATAGAGGAGTAGTGACAATTACAAGTGTTGGGAGATATATTTTGGGGGAGAGTACTGCAGTTATGTCCTAAAAGAGTAAAAAAGAGTTCTTCAATTCTGTGCTGGGTTTTTGCTCCTGTGGTCTTTTAGTGAGGTGTATTTGGTTTTGAACATGCCTTTGAGGGCTGTTGCACAGTAAGAGAGTATAATCAAATCACTTAAGGGGTTGATATGGCTTTTTCTGTGGATTATCTGGATGTGGCTGCAATAACAGTGATTTTTTCCTCTGGCAAATTGGTGCTGTACGCTGCCATGAAATGCCTGCACACTTAAACTTTATTGCAAATTTAAATTACTTACATTATTTTGTTGGACAATAATTCCCTGAAGCATTATAAACCAAATCATTAATTACTGTTTCTAATGTGCATGATCCATTGGAAAACATTAAACAACACTCACGGTTCCCTTTATTGTTATTGCTCTTTCAATCCCTGAGGCAACAGATCAGATGGAAACTCCTAGGCAATCTCATACTGACATTCTGTACTTCTAACAGAGATGGCTCTGGGCTGCAGATGTTCATGGGACCATATGGCATCTGCATATTGTCTTCTGGAATTATTATGAAATATACTGTTTTGGAGGGGGAAAATAATCTGATCATCAATATTAATCAGTGCAGCTGCAGTTTGAATGACTGTAAAAGTGTCATAATGGATTTTCAGGGTTTTCCTGTTTTCATTCACTGATATATTTTTTCCATATTACTTTACAAGTTAAAAAAAATCTGTTTTTCGAATATCTCTTTGGTAACCCTATAGATTGTCTGAAAACAAGCTGAGATTTTTCTTGACAAGAACATCTGAACTAAGATTCATTGTAGAAGCAAAACACAGTTGTTATCAGGAGATCTAAACCAGTAGCTTTCCCAGCAAAAAAACTGTTGTCTTGTTTTTCCCCAAAATGCTAATAATCCCAACTGTAGAGCTGAAAATTCTGCTTTTCTGTCTGAGCTTCAGTAACTCTAGGGCATCAGTGAAAACCCTAGCACAGTCTCACAATTAAGCCTGGGTGGAAGGTCTTGTTGAATTTGACTCTTTATGACCTTCTCTATTTTTCCTGCAAATAAATATATTTCCAATACTTCAAGAAGATTTGTTTGAGCAAAGCTACCTATTACTAGGTCTCTTAGAGTGGCTTTGTAATGCTTGTTTATACGTTGCTTTCTTCCTAATGTGATGACTTGATGTCAAATGTGAGCATCTACTGAAGTACTTCCTTCACAGGGTGCACAGTTCTATGCTTCATGCATCACTTTATAGTGCCTCTATTTTATTGGGAATAGCTAGCTTATAGATTGTATCTGGGTTACATCTGAGCCCATTTCTTGTGTCCATGAGGTGCAAGAAGGAAACTGGCACTGAATAGCCAAGTTGGACATAGCACATTCAGTGGAGATTGGTTGTCTACAGAATTCATTTCTCCCTTTGGTTTTGCTTGTAGTGGGCTTCTTGGCCATTTGGCCATGTTACATGGCAGTTTTTTTAAACTAAGGCTTTTTGCTTAAGAACAGGTAAAAAGACTCAGGGGAGGGTTTAATTCCTTCAGTGTTGTTGATTGAATTCTCTCAATACTCTTGATTTTGCTTTTAATTTGTGGCATTAATTTATGGCTCTGTATGCCTGCTTGTAGAGAATTGTCTGCGTATTCTGCAGTGCTGATAAAATAAACATAGCTGCCATGTTGTAATGATACTACATGATGGCAGAGCATTTGATAGCTGTCTTATACCGAGGGTGGTAAAAGCACTTGTGAGGGCCTCATGCCTTCTCATATATGTTTTGTAGAAGCTGTCCTTGAGCATTTTTTTTTTTCTTTTGACCTTTTTCCTCTCCCTCTCCCTCTTCTTGATATGGAAATACTTTCAGTACTCTGGGCACACTTGCTGAGAGGTGATTAGGAGATATTTTAATGCTGTGTCCTTGAAGGATCTCCTGTACTTTCTTAACCCATAAAAGTAAGTGTCAGTAACTCGTACAGGAAATTCTTCAGAAAATTATTTGACGTATATGGCAATGACCTCAGATTAAACTGCATGAATTAAGAACAGGAGCAGGGCTAAACCAGGACAGGGTCTGTTAGTGCCTGTCACACAGCAGTGTAGGTATGGAACCTCAAGCACTGGTCCGCAAGTTTTGCAAGTACTGCTTTAAATCACTTTTTTTCTGAAAGTGAACCTAAAAGACTGTGTATCTAAGAATCTGGAGCTTTTTAATTTGTGCTCTTAAGACAATCTGAAGGCATTTTGAATTACTTCAAAAGCTTTACCATGGAATAAGTAAATTAGCAGAACCAAATTCTTCCTTGACAGGAGCCCAAGTAAATCCCAGGTTCCTTGTTGCAGTGCCATTAATTCTACATCACTTGCAAGTCAAATGCAGTAACACTGATGTAGTGGGGTGGAGAGCCCAGCCCGTGGAACACCCTTAGTGTAATTGGGGTGGCTTCCCCTCAATTTTTAATATACCAGATTGCCCTGATTTTATCAGTCTAAAGCTACTGACATTTTGCATGTTTGGTTATTAGACTTCTGCATGTTCATATAAGTCAGAATTACAATGCACAAATGATGGACCAAGTACTTTAGGCATTATGAAACTATATTTTAGGTTTGCCAAAGCACAAATATGTTTATCACAACCCTTCCTAGGAAAAATGTAGTTCAATTTAATGGGATTCACCAAAGCTGAATATAGCTCAATAGTTAGCTCAGTATCTAGTGGAATATGAGCCTCTCACTGCAGTCCTCCTTCTTTACAATTTTCCTCCTTGTTATTTATGTTCTTTCACCTTGGCCTCATCCTTCCTTTGTAAATGCTAGTAAGGTACTAATTGATGTAGTCTTGCCCAGGCCAAATTACTGACCTCTGTTTTTACTGTTGATTAGCAGAGCTAGGTAAAATGTGTGTATGAATATGCTGAATATTTTAATCTTCAATTTCTGCATTGTCTTACATTAAAATTTTAATCATGTGGAGAGCTGTGAAAGATCAGGTATTAGATTCTCTGCTGTAGCAGGGTTATACTGAGACACTGTCAGAATATTGAATATGTGCAGACTTCATCACAGGGGGACCCTGGATTCCTATTTGGGCACCCAAATGTTTGCCTATGAAAAAAAAGTTAGTAATATCTTGGAATCTTCTAATTTGCCTTTTGGAATAATTAAAAATATAAAACCTGTGCAAATCCCCTCTCTTACCCTAAAATATATGCTTTATTTTAGCAGTGGGAGTGAATTTGGAAGATACGTAGAGTTTTCTGATAATGAAAGATTTTAAAACATGAATTAAAAGTATGATATAGAACATGGAAATGCTAAATATTTGAAAGATATACAGAGTCCAAACTCCTTCCCTATTACATTCTACTGCTTAAACTGTAAAAGGCCCCCTCTGTGAAAAGTAAAACAGGGTGAGGTTGGAGGAGGATGCCAGTGGTTCAAGTCACATATTCTGTAAATAAAAACTTCCCCAAAAGACTTTTCACTTCTCTGGGGAATTTTCTAGCAGTCTCCAAACTGCTTAGTGGAGAGGAATTTATTAGAAACTTTCAGATGGAGTACTAATTTCAAGGGTGTCACACTGTCACAAGTGCAGGTTTCTGTAAAGAAAATCCTGTGATCCTCACCCTTGTGGCAGTTCCAGGGAAGACTGGTTATATCAGCTCATCTGTTGGACTCTGACAGCTGAGCAGAGTGAGAAATAAACACTGAACTCTGATCCAAAACTGAATTGTTATCTGGAACTGCCAGTTTTCAACTAGTCTTCCCACAAGAATATTCTGGAATAAATTAAACTTATGCATACAGAAATCATATTTGGAGTTGGATGAGGGAGAAGAATAGGGGTTAAAACTGTAGTAATCACTTTTCTTTAATCCTGCAGGCTTGCTCTGCTGTCAAGGATTCCTTGGAGGCTAGCACTGAAAAGTGGTGTCATATGTACAAGAAGAATGTTCTGACGAGTGATGGTGGAGTATGAGATGAACATGGACAAGAAAACAGAGATCAATAGTTGAATCTATTTTTTTAAACCTTGTAAGTTTCCCACAGTGGGATGTCTTCATTAACCTGTGTCATTGTGATGATGAGCGTAGATTCTGCAAAAGCACCTTGGGTTTGCTTTTGAAATGGAGAAGCAGAAGCTAGTAGCATAGCAAAGTTGGGTAACAGACTCTGATTTTTCTTCTGCCAGTCCCAAGCACTGACTGTAGATTCGCATTGCTTAGCAGTTCTTCCCTGACACTCTTGAACTTCCGTCTCAGTTATTTTCATTTTACTGAAAGTATTTACTGAATATATCTTTAGGAACTTGGTGGGTTTAGTGTGATCATCTTTTCGGTACAAATCAGGATGCAATTTTGTAACTTAGGTAATTGGATTTTTCTTAGTAACTAACTGAAAACTAAATCAAATTTACATTGGCTAGGGAAGCAATTATAATGAGGGCACAAAGGCAGAGATCACAGAGCAAATCAAGCAGTGAATTCTAGTTCACTAAAGGATTTCCCAGATATGTGTAGAAATCCTTTGTAACATCCGGAACTCTTACATCTAATTACATTGGATACATCTGAGGAAAAGATTTGAGTTTACATTCAACTCATTACAAACTTTGGGGGTGGGAAGGGAAGAAATTATTGAGATTATGCAATGTTTTGTTATCCCTTTGATTTTAGCATTTCCTAGAGTGGAGTGAGTTAAAGCACAAGAGGGGGTAAATGAATCCATCAACTTTGCAAATAAAATTCAATGCAGAGTAACTCAATGTAGGCACTCAGGCCATCTCCCTGTGTGATAGAGTACCTCTAATGACAGCTTGCTCATTGTCTCTAGTTATAAAGGTGATCATTAGGAATGAAAATGGCAGTTACACTGGGCCTATCCAACTGAACTGCTGGGTTCATTTAAACTCAAAAGGTATTCAGCCCTTCCTGTAGTGTGAGTTTGAACAGACACACAAACACTTGAAGGAGAAAGTAGGCTTAGGAGCAAAGCTGATTGTGTTGAAATAGTAAGATCAAGATCCCGTTGTGAGAAGAAGGGTGCTAGTAGTACATACCACCCAACATCTCACATGCTGATATAACTGTAGCTGAAAAAGGCTGGATATGAGCCAGTATTATTACTGGAGAGTCGAGGGACATAACAAGAAAAATGCTGCTGCCTTTTACTCTGTAACTGGTCATAGTAATTGGCCTAATAATGTCATCCTACAGTTATTTGTATGCAGCAGTACTGGGATCGATTTAATTTATTTATGTACTGTAGAGACAAAGATAAGAGTGAACCCATGTGCGTTTTGATGAATACCGTATGATTCTGGTTCTCATCCTCCAAATTCCTCCCATTCTCCTCATGGAGCAAAAAATAAGAACAGATGTATCTCTTTTCATAGTTTTAAGTGTTGAGGTTTTAGCCTACTAATGTTCCATCTGCTTGTTACCATGAGCTATGGGAGCAGTGCATTTTCTTGACACCATCTAGTGTATCTAAAAAGAGGGAGCACTTAGGAAAAATTAATAATTGAAAAATATACAGCACAAAGAAATGTACCTCCCCTCCAAATCCCACGCCTAGGTCTCTGGATATAGAATCATAGAATCGTTTAGGTTGGAAAAGACCTTTAAGATCTTGGAGTCCCAAGTGTCAACCTGACACCACCATGCCCACTAAACCATGTCCTGAAGTGCCTCGTCCACACATTTTTTGAATACCTCCAGGGATGGTGACTCCACCACTTCCCGGGGCAGCCTGTTCCAATGCTTGACAACCCTTTCAGTGAAGAAATTTTTCCTAATATCCAATCTAAACCTCCCCTGCCACAACTTGAGGCCATTTCCTCTCATCCTATCACTAGTTACTTGATAGAAGAGACCAGTACCCACCTCACTACCAACCTCCTTTCAGGTAGTTGTAGAGAGCGATAAGGTCTCCCCTCAGCCTCCTTTTCTCCAGTTCCCTCAGCCACTCCTCATAAAACTTGTGCTCCAGGCCCCTCAACAACATGGTTGCCCTTCTCTGGACACGCTCCAGCACCTCAATGTCTTTCCTGCAGTGAGGGGCCCAAAACTGAACACAGTATTTAAGGTGCAGTCTCACCAGTGCCAAGTACAGGGGAACAATCACTTCCCTTGTCCTGCTGGCCACACTGATACAAGCCAGGATGCCGTTGGCCTTCTTGGCCACCTGGGCACACTGCTGGCTCATATTCAGCCGGCTGTCAACCAGCACCCCCAGGTCCTTTTCCGCAGGCAGCTTTCCAGCCACTCTTCCCCAAGCCTGGAGGGCTGCATGGGGTTGTTGTGAGTGAAGTGCAGGACCCAGCACTTGGCCTTGCTGAACTTCATACAATTGGCCTTGGCCCATTGATCCAGCCTGTCCAGATCCCTCTGTAGAGAATTCCTACCCTTGAGCAGATCAATGCTCCTGCCCAACTTGGTGTCATCTGCAAACTTACTGAGGGTGCCCTCAATCCCCTGGTCCACACCATTAATGACAATATTAAACAGAACCAGCCCCAAGACTGAGCCCTGGGGAACACCACTTGTGACTGGCTGCCAACTGGATTTAACTCTATTCACCACAACCCGCTGGGCTCGTCTATCCAGCTAGTTTTTCACCCAGCTAAGAGTACACTTGTCTAAGCCATGAGCCGCCAGCTTCTCAAGGAGTATGCCATGAGAGACAGTGTCAAAGGCCTTACTGAAGTCCAGGTAGACAACATCCACAGCCTTTCCCTCATCCACTAGGCGGGTCACCTTGTCATAGAAGGAGATCAGGTTGGTCAAGCAGGACCTGCCTTTCGTGAGCCCATGCTGGCTAGGCCTGATCCCCTGGTTGTCCAGCACATGCCATGTGAGCGCACTCAAAACGAACTGCTCCATAATCTTCCCTGGTACCGAGGTCAGGCTGACAGGCCTGTAGTTCCCTGGATCCTCCCTCTGACCCTTCTTGTAAATGGGCATCACATTGGCAAGCCTCCAGTCATCTGGGACCTCCCCTGTTGACCAGGATTGCTGATAAATGATGTAGAGTGGCTTGGGAAGCTCCTCCACCAGCTCCTTCAGTACTCTTGGGTGGATCCCATCTGGTCCCATAGACTTGTGAGTGTCCAATCAGTGTAGCAGGTCATTAACTATTTCCTCCTGGATTATGGGGGGGGTATATTCTGCTCTCCGTCTCTGTCTTCCAGCTCAGGGGGCTGAGTACCCTGAGGATAACTTGTCTCACTATTAAAGACCGAGGCAAAGAAGGTATTAAGTACCTCAGCCTTTTCTTCATCTTTAGTGGCAATGTTCCCCTCTGCATGCAATAAAGGATAGATATTCTCCTTGGCTCTCTTTTTGTTGTTACATATGCCGGTACCTGAGTGGGGCAATGGCTGACTGCTGTGCACACTGTAAAAAAGACACCACTGTCAAATAGACATGTATGAAGGAGGATAAAAAGACTATCAACCTAACTTCAGGAAGATGCACTTTCCAGGACTGGTTAATCAAAACTTTTTTATGGCATCATACATTCTGAATAAGCATCCTAAATACTTGGTGCTCATTTTTGTATCTGTTATTCTGAAGAACTAGTTAGTATAGGGCTTACTCGTGTGGAAGTCCCAATCTCAGAGGGAAGAGAGTTAAAATGAAGTAAATATTAGGTATAGGAACTAACTTTGTATGAGAATTTTGGCCTTTCTGCCTGCAGCTCTTTGCAGGATTTTTTTTTTTTTTTTTTATTCTCTTACCTTTCTTGCCATATCTGGTGGGGAAGGAATGGCTGTAATGAATGAGACACTAACAGGAGGGTCACTGTCTCGTCCTTTCATACCAGAAAGATAGCATTTAGACACTCAAGCCACCTTTTGGTACAGGCTTTGTTGTACAAGGTGCTCTACCAGTGAGAATAAATCACTGACCTCAAACAGTCTAGTCAAAGGGCCTAATCCAAATTTCATCAAAATCTCTTCATCCACTTTGGACCAGACCATACACAGACAAAGCATATTTAGTGTAGGTAATTATTTACTGTTTTACCAAATAATTGATATTGTAAGGTCACAGGAAAAAAATTGCATTTCAGCTGAGTGGGCTTTTGGATTCAGACTTTCCAATTTTTATTTGATTACAGAACTGTTCTCCTTGAGATACTGTCTGTAACATCATGTCAGAACAGGAAAATACATCTGCAGGCATTCTGGCACCATCATTTGTAGATCGGTCAGACAAAAAGACAATTATATATCTTACTAACACACAGTTATCAGCCTTTCTGGATGTTCCCATTTTGCACACATATTGACTGGTCAGATGTGATATAACTGATCAGTGATAATTTGCACCCTTCCAAAAATAGCTCCAGCTTAGTCATTTTATTATAAATGCTAATAATTACAATTATCTTCTGCACTTGGAAAATGTCTCTGATAGCAGTAACATGGAAGAGTTAGGAATTTTTATAGGTGAAGATCTGCTGAGCCCCTTACGAGTGTTTACAAATATAACTAAAAATAAAACTACTCGATCACCTACTTGCTAATATTAAAAAAAAAAAATCATATTGGGTGGATAGCTCTACCAGTAAGTAAGCAAAATCTCATTGCTTGATATTTTTGAAATGTCTGATTTATAGATCAGTGAAGGAAAAGGACAGTGTTTAATATTTTTTGAGGAAAAAATTGCTTGTCATTGAATACCTCCATACTTTTGGTATGATAAGTGGTTTTCTTTAACCATTTCTATGTATAGAATATATAAATGGTTAAAGAAAATATATTCTATATACTACTACTACTATATATATGTATATAATGTATATAATAATATATAATGTATATAACACCCAATATATTTTTTCATGTATATATAAATTAAGGTGAAGTATTTTTTCAAAACTGAAATAATCTGTAACCAGAGGAGAGAAAATAGAGTCTTCTGGATGGCTACAGCTGCTAGAAGCCAGTACGCACTGGTCTCTTTCATGGCACTCTGGAGTACAGAAGGAGCTTTGGCTGTAGCCAAGTGGACTTTGGCCAGGCACTCTGAGGCTTGTCGCCTGGTCTTGCTTTTCCTTTTTGGCTTGCTGTGAAAAGAGCTATTGCATGATATGCACGGCTGCAGTGCTTTCACTGCCTTCAAGATCTGATCCAGAGCTCAGGGAAATCACTAACAGCAATGGACAAGCTCATTTGGGACATTAACCACCCCAGCAGTGGATTTCAGTGTTCAGCCTTCCCTCTGGCTGTCTTCCCAGTGACGTGAAAGGGAGTTTTGTCTGAACTAGGACTGGTGAGCACCAGGGGATTTCTCTCTGTTCCAGCCCAAGAACATTTTGTGTGCCTGTTGAAATCACTCAGTGTTGGCAGCCTAATGTACATTTTATGTTCTTCCAAAACACTAATCCTGAGCAGGGAAGGACTGAAGGAATATGAAGTCTAGGAGAATGTTTCCAACACCACCAATTTTAATTACTCTGCCTTTGGAGTTTCTTCTTAGCTAACTTTTTCCTATCATCATCCTAGTGCAAAAAAAGCAGGTAACTATTCTTTTGTTGGGACAGAGCCACAGACATGACTGAATAAATACCTAAACAACAGGTAATAGGACTGTCTGAAGTGACCCAGTTAGGTACAGCCCATTCCAGCATAAAGGGGTTGGTGAAAAACAGGTTTGTGTTGCTGCCAGGCAAGACACTGCAGAAGAGTTACAGAGAAATAGCAGTGCCCACCCTATGACTGTGAAAACTTAGGTGAGTTGTCATACTTTCCTCCTTTTTATTGTAATGCTTTAAGGTACCTGAAATGGCAAATTGGCAGCACTGCTGTTTTCAAGGAGGAGTTGAATTGGTATAGTGGAAGAGTTCACTGCAGGAAGACTTTCATTAAGTTGATGCCTGGGAAGTGTTTGTTCGACTTATGGGATATGGACAGCTATTACATCTCAACATTGTAAGAACACAGAGCTACTTCATGGATTAAAAGGTAGGTCCTCAAATACATACCCAAATAGTTGGATACTTGACAGTTTGTGGAAAAGGCGTAGACCACCTGGTACGGATAATTTTCAGAAGACTTAGTTGTTTCAGTTAGGACACTGTGGGTTTGAACATTTGTCTGAGACTTGTTCCTAATCTGTAGCATTTGCTGCAAATCAGTTTTTTCAAAATGTTTTAAGAATGTGCTGCTTTGCAAGATCTGTAAGTATACCACCCACAGATTAATAAGCTTTACAGAGCTGTAGGGAGGTGGAAGATCTCTAGAATCTTTTTTCATTTGCCAAGCTCTAGATTATGGAAGTCATTGTGCAAGTGGTGAGTTGGGCGAGTGACTTCATTAACAGTTGAATTTTCAGTGGAAGTCAAAGAGCCTTTAGGGTTGTAGCAACCTGAAGCTCATTTTTGTAAATTCCACATCAGTAAGTAAAAGTTTCAGAAGCTCATAACTACTGTACCCCTGGCTCATTTCTAAAACCTTTTCATGTTAAATGAGATCTGTAAAATTCCCCATTCAGTAAGATAAATTTAAGTACATACTGAAGTCAATCCTCTTAAATCCAGCAATTAAACCGATGCCAGTGAGTTTTGAGCATATACCTAAAGCTAAGACATGTGCTTAGCTTCTTTGTGATATAAGCGTTTCATTCTTTTAAGTTTTAGTTGGACTCAAGAATAGAGCTATGGTTCAGATTATTTTATCTGAGCAGGCTTGGTCTTCTCTGTATGCTGTTCTAGAGCCTTAGGAAAACCATCCACCCTCCCAGAAGAGATTGTATTATGCTATGGTGTAAATTCCATTGTGCTGCATGGAAGTGCTCTAGAAGTGAGAAAACCACATCTATGTTTCTCTGTTTGGCATAAATGTTGAAACTAGAAGGCCAAAAAACTGGTTCTGAGAAAAAATTGGAGGGCTTTAATGATGCTCATAAGCATACCATGAGCAGGCTTGTTGAAGTTACTGAAATGCTAAACTGGTAGGCAATAATAGAGGTACTGCAGTAATTACAATCAATGTCAGGAGGCCCATCCATTTGCCAATAAAATGAATGCAAATACCTTAAATGGCATTTAGAAGCTTATAAATTCAGCCAGAAGCGCAACTCCTGACTATCCCAGTGGTACTCTGGAGTCTTCCTCTGAACATGGCCAGCTTGGATCAAAAGATCCCTCTTAGTTCTCAGATAGCAGTGCTCCAGGGTACTGCCCTTCAAGCCCATGTGTTAGTTTGTGTTAAAAAAGAACACAAATGAAAGCCGTTGAAATGCTTGCTTCTCCTGAATTATTTCCTAGGTCTGATTTTTAAAAATGAATGTTTCACTTTACCAGTGTTTCCTCAGGTAAATACTGCTTCCAGCCTTCCCATCTTGTAAGTTCTGGGTGTTGTGTTATGTTCCTGAGCCATTTTTGTCCTGTGGAAGCAAGGCTGCTTCTTCACCCACCTTGTCTGCTTTCAGAGGTTTTGCCTGATTCTGTGGTAACTGGCATGAAAACCTCTGATGATTTTGAATATTTTAATGTGTTACAAAGTACAATAAATGATAAAAATCTCACCTAAAGAGGGAGGAGTGAAGGATGAACCCATAAAGCCAGCCTCTTCATCTTTTAAACTGATTTTATTACAGCTGTAATAGGAGCAATTTCAGTTAAAAGGCTCTTGTCAGACAACAGTTACTGTAGATTACAGCTGTGTAAGAAAGAGTCTTGGTCAAAGACAAATCAGGAATTGCTCTAAAAAGGTGATCATTTGCTCAAAGCTCCTTTCCACTTAAAATGACCAGATTTTAGTCTACTGAGCAATAAAGAGAATTAATTAAGTCACAGGTGGTGCAACTTTATTAACTGGTGTTCCTGAAAAGAGCAAAAAGCTTTTCTGCAGGATTTGTGGAAATGAATGTCATCGGCCACATTTCAAAATCAGGCATCTTTTAAGAAGCAAATTCTCCCATTACCCTCCAAAACCCGACCTTGGCTGAATTGGCATTTTGTAATAAACATACGCTGTTCCAGAATTTGCGATCTCTCTTCTAAGAGTCCAACTGGAATGACTCACTTGCATAAAGCACATTAGGGATAATACAGATTGTGCAATATGAGCTCATCAAATAGACGATATTGCACAAAATGGGAGCCATCTGAAGTTTTTGTTAAGTGTGTCCTGCTGCCTTCAAAGTGAAGGTTAGGGAATATAGTTTGCAGGTTGAATATCGATATTTCTCAGTAAAGCTACAGAACTATTAGGCTAGTCATCTCAAGGAAGTTATATGCCTCTGACTAGCAGAAGTACTTGTGTTGCCCTGTCATTCTGTTTCTTTTGTTTGACTGTTGTGTCCAGCAAAATGTCTGCCCACAATCTATCCTATATAATACAGAGTGACCACACTTCTGTAATAGAGGAGCCACCTTTCAAAATCCCAATATGGCAAGGAGTCTCCCTTTTACTCTACCCCTAAGTTTTCCCAAACAAGGGGTCCATCCCCATTTTCCAGCTTTTCTATTTTCAGATCTTTACTCTTTGTTTTCTGAAAACTTGCTTTTCTCCTATATCTCCAGGACTCTCCTCCATCTTTGTACAGCACACTCGCAAACCCCAGGTCCTCTATCTCATCTTCTGCTGTATTTCCTGCTCTCAGCCCGATTCATTCATTCTTACCCTGAATTCATTCAGCTTCAACCACCACCATCAGTGTTACCATAGCTTGAGCTGAGTGTAGTGGTTTCCAGACTTGGCCTGGGAGTCAGATCTGTTCTCTGCGCTTTTGGCCATGACTTGCACATTTGCAATGTTTCAGTCTCTTCTGCCTGCAGTGATTCCTTACTCCATCATCCTTTGCAGACTATGCCAAGCAGTGGGGGCTGTGGAGGAGGCTGAAAGTGCTTTGAGGGTTTAGCTGATGCTAGGAGTGTTGTAGGTACTTGACTGGATTGTGTGCTAGACCTCAACCTAGCTTCGTGTCCCCTCCTCATCATGTAACATGGTATGCCAGAGCCACATCAAGGAAGAAGACAGAGTTGTGGAGTGTACCGTTGACTGAAATATACTTAAGTAACTTGAAAGCTGAGTGTATATTATGAATCAGAGGTTGGCCACCAGGTTATGGAAATTTTCATTCTACAGGCCTCTCCAAGTGACAGATGCTACTGGTGGTGGGATTTTATTCCTGTTCAAAACTTATACACTTAGGTCATTTTGATCTGACCACTTGGAGCACTCAAAGAAGTATAGCTTATTGTATTTATTGCAATTAGTTGCTTTCTTTATTTTCCCTGTTTTGCAAACAAGAATAAAGAAAATGTGGAATGATTCAAGATCATGGAAGATTAAGCCCTGCTTTCTGTAGCACTCCAAAAATACTTATTTGGATAGGCTAGAGATTGCAAAGGAGCTAAAAAGTTGAGCATTTGCTCCAGCATGCACTGAAATGCAATAGGACCTGAGTGCTGAGTTCCCTAAGAGGCTCTGAAATTCTGAGCAATGTGAAACTGTGTTGAATGGTTGTCTTTGATATAACCAGAATGATATGAAGGATTGGCTTTAGCTCTGAGTAGACAGCAACTGAAGTTGGTGAGAGATTTAAGTAATGTTGATAATATACTGTCTGTCTTAAGATACTCCTTAAAAATGGACATATGTAGATTTTGGCCTTTTAGTCACATGGTGGCCACAAGCTTTAGGAAATGATTTTGAAATGTTGCGTTCAGCAAGTTTCTTTTGCAATGCTGGGGCTCAAATTATCAGTCAGTGATGTAGTCCAATTGCCTGAACAGTTGAAAGTGCTTTAAAATAACTTTAAAAATGTATAAATATAATTTTCTGACACTTGGGCTTAAATAAGCACTCCCTTGCATGACAAGTTTCATTCTGGAGTGAATTTTTAGTGCTGAGTTATAAACCCCTGGAGTAGTGGTTTCTAATAAAAATGCTGACAGACCCTTAATGATAGCAGCACAAATAGTGCTGCTGTAATAAAGAAAAAAAGGGAATCATCAGACTTGCTTTTTAAATTTTTTTTTATATAGTAGGCCTTTGAGAGAGGATCCAATGGTGATGCTATTCATGGAGCACTGCTAAGAGTTATAAAATTGTTGACAAATATATGGTCTTCTTACAGAACACCAAAAAATGAAATATTTTCATTTGGCAATTCAAGAATTGCCAATGACAAAGGAGCCAGTGAACATTAAGTCTTTAAATTATTTATTATGAACACCACATCTCACAAAAAAAGTGCATAGCAATATTAGAAAGCATCTGAGTGGAAAACCTGATTATTTTGTTATTTGGTGTCTGTGTTGCGTGACATTTTTCATGTTAGTTATCTGTAGCACTACATACTGTTGGTAGAAACTATTTTTCCTATGTTGAAAAGTTGTTTATAGAGCAAGATACTAATCTTATGGAAATGAGTTGAAATGGCTTTCATCAGGCTTAGGGAGATATGTTGAAGCTATTTTGATCCCATTCAGACTTTCTGGGTTTAGTACTGCACAGTATCTTCCAAGACCTGCAAGGCAGCACAGGAGAGGCAAATACCAATTACAAGGAAAGCAGCAAGGTGATGGTGAATCCTCAGTCTTGCTGCCCTCCCAAGAGTGCGCACCACTTCTGCTGGGGCTACGTTATAACTGCCTTGTTGCTCTTGCTGGCTTTTGCACTGTCACTTTGTATTTGCTGGCCACAGATTAAGGCAAGAAGGAAGTTTTGGATCTGGCACTGTCAGGGAAGTCTGCATATGAAGTCTTACAGGAAGAGTAGCTATGACCCCTGCAGAGCCTGTGATTTGCACCTGCATGCCCAGGAAGCAGAGTGTATCCTAGGTGAAAGGCTGGTGAGAAGCCATCCTCCCCAGGCTGCATGCCCAGTGTCTCTTGGCACTTTAGCAACTTTCCTTCACAGGGGGTTGGAGGTAGGTAACTGTGGC
Source organism: Haliaeetus leucocephalus (assembly GCF_000737465.1). Lineage (NCBI taxonomy): Eukaryota > Metazoa > Chordata > Aves > Accipitriformes > Accipitridae > Haliaeetus > Haliaeetus leucocephalus. The sequence goes on from NW_010972676.1 coordinate 1,218,795, forward strand.
TGCATGGTGTCCATAGCAGCTGTGAGTGCCTCCCTTTCTTTTGCAGGGCCAGGGTGACTGCCTTTTTGAAGGGGCAGTAAAGGGAGGATGTGATGAAAATGGGAGAAGTGCTGTGGTCACAGACTTGCAAAGGCAGGCTGGGGTGTGGGTGCAAGGAGGTCCCAGTGGTATCTCAAGTGACACAGAGGAGCATTAGAAGGCACTGCATGCAGTAGCAGTTAAATCCTGGAGGAAGGCTGCTGGCTGTGTGGCTTTTTTTGTACCCTTGAAAGTTAGCTACAGCACTCAAATTTGATTCTGTGACATGTTTCTTAAAGCCCATCACAAATAGTGAGTAGGCTTGCTTGGACCTTGTTGTCTGCAAAATTCATAGAATGCAGAACAGCAGTTTGGCTGCTAAAATGACATCCTAAAGACAGGCTTGGGAAACAAACCTCTTGCTCTTTCTAGAGGAGATGTAGCTGTTCAGTGATGCTGTAAATATGCCCAGCTTTGTCTTAAATTAGGGCATAGCATCTTTTGTGGTGCTTATTTTTGAATGCTTCAAAATCAACCTGACATAACACTTCTACTTTTTTTTTTCACTTTACCATTTGTCATGGGTACCTGAACAACAGAAAGTATATATAACTGGACCTGTTCTTTCTCTCTGCCTAGGCAGGTGTGTGTGTCTGAGCAACATAGAATCTGGATGTCTTGTAAGCATTTAAAATGAAAATTTGTTGTCTTCTGTGATGAATTCTACTCTTAAAGGACATTTGGCACTATTCCTTGTTTTCCTTAAGTATTTTCTGTATGCAGCAGCAGCACTGTCCAAAGAATGCATTCAGGCAGGTAATAACCTATTGTACTGCTATAGCTTCTACTAATTCCCAGAACGCAACACTTTCTTGGTTTGGAGGTCTTGGTCCTTGTGATAATCCCCTGTCTGTCTTCAGGGTAGCGATAGTCTGCTGGGTAGCAGAAGTACAAGTAACTCTGGTAAAAAATATTGAGCCAAGTGCTCAGTGCTTGTGGAGGTTGGCTGTATGTTGGTTTCCAGCCAGTTCAGTAGCTGAAAGGCATTATTAATGTTCAGAGTAGACGGTTTCCTGCAATGAAAATAAAGAGCAGGTTTTTTAATGTGCAAAATCAACCTTATTTTAATTACAACAGTTCTGGCTGCCAATGTGGTTTAATTATAATTATTTTTAGTTTAAATATTCTCTCTGGGTATACCCGGTCCATTCCCTTCTCTGTCCTATTCCATTGCATGATTTAGATCTAATATACCGCAGAACTTGTGGGAGTGTTTATAAAATCGGTGAGCTGTGAGTCAGAGACCACAGTGAGCTGGGAAACATAAGGGCAGAGCAGAGCCTAGATGTTGACTGAGGGGGGCACACATGATCTGGGCCGAAAATCATAGAATCATAGAATAGTTTGGGTTGGAAGGGACATTAAAGATCATCTAGTTCCAACTCCCCTGCCATGGGCAGGGACACCTTCCACTAGACCAGGTTGCTCAAAGCCCCATCCAACCTGGCCTTGAACACTTCCAGGGATGGGGCATTCACAACTACTGTGGGCAACCTGTTCCAGTGCCTCATCACCCTCACAGTGAAGAACTTCTTCCTTAAATGTAATCTAAAGCTACCCTCTTTTAGTTTAAAGCATTACCCCTTGTCCTGTCAGTACATGCCCTTGTAAATAGTCCCTCTCTGGCTTTCTTGTAGGCCCCCTTTAGGTACTGGAAGGCTGCTGTAAGGTTTCCCTGGAGCCTTCTCTTCTCCAGGCTGAACAACCCCAACTCTCTCAGCCTGTCTTCATAGGAGAGGCGCTTCAGCCCTCTGATCACAGAGGGCTGTACCCAAATATACAGGAGCAGAGACTAATGGGGTTTAAACCTTTTTGTACATTATAGGTCTGCTGTTGAAATCAATTTATTTATCAATTTATTTGATGTATTAACTCAGAGTAATTTCCTAGGGAAGGAGAAAATAAGGCTTTGAAAATCAAGGCTAAATATTTGACAAAGGTCCTGGGAACTATTTCCTAACACTCCATAAAGCATCCCCCTTTTCCAGTATCTTCAGGCCCATCATACGTTTACATAAACTATAGTGGTTTGGGTGGGGTGTTTTATGTTGGATTTTTTCATGTAGCCCATGCTCATTTGGCAGTTAGCAACTCTGCTAATAACTCTACCAATGGGTCTGGTATTAGTACTGTGTCTGTAAAAGTAATAATCTTGTTACATCTTTGTCTTCTCTAAGGATTGCTGAAACACATTTCTGTTGAAATGCCCTTGAGCTTTATTTCCTCTTTCTGGCACGATTCTCAAATGTACACATGTGGCAGCACAATGGGGAGACTGAGATGTGACATCCATTTCTTGGCAGCTCAGAGGCAGGAAGCCTATTTGATCCATCATCACCCTGTGACAAAGATATAAAGCTGGTGTAAAAAGAACTGATCGGGAACGTTTGCTCAAAGAATGAAAAGGGTAAATATAGAGAAAAAGAAAAACCTGGCAAGAAGGAGCCTTGGAATATCTGAACCCACATCTGAGGACAGGGCTGTATTTCCTATCCCCACCTCAGCAGCAGAATGCTCTGCAGATGTGATATGCCAAGGACTGGCCTGTAGGAGTGTGGGGCATTCTGGACAGTATCACGTGCTTGTAACAACCTTTGCAGGCAGTTTAGTCCGAGTCTTCAGCCTTGAATCCTCAAAGTGCTTATCCTTCTGTGCAGAAGGAGGAAGACTTGAGGGGTACCTTAGTTTCCCATCTAGGTTGCCTGCACAAGTGCTGATGCCTCACATCCTGAAGTAGACAATTTGGGATAATTCACCTTAGCAAACTGCTCCTCCTAAATCACATATTTGCAACCCACTGGAAATCCTGATGCAGCAATGTTTCTCCTTCAAAAGTTTGTTAGTGGTAGAACTTTGTGTAGAAACTCACAATTCATCAACTCATACCAAGTTCCAGAGATAAGCTACTCCATCTTATGCCTAGTTTGCATCCAAATAAATGACAAGAAAGCTGCTTCTGACCGTTTTCTTTCTTTTTTTTTTTTTTTTAGAAGTATGATAGGAACCTTGCCTAGCAAAGTAGAACAACCAGCAACTTGGAAAGAGCAAAGTTAAAGACATCCCTTACTGTCTCATTATGCATATGCCTTGCAATGGAGCCTGTAATTGCAGAAGCACACACAGTCAATTCCTAGTGCAGTTAAGTTGATGCAATTTAACACAAACACTTAACCATTGCTTCAGTCCTGAAATCTTGCACTTCTGTTGCTTCAATTGCAACAGTTACAGAGGTGATGGGGGGGGGAATAATATCAGTTTTTCATGACAAGCTAACATCAAATGCATATTTGGTGCACTCCACTCAGCAAAATCTTGTTTCTGAAAACACTCCTGTGTGTGGAGCTGTCCTATTCTGTTGCAGACTTAGATCCAATTTACCACAGAACTTCATACCAGGCCACCCTCTGAGGTAATGATATGCGTAGTATTTCAAGTTGAGAACACACAAATGACCTCCAAAAAGTGAGAAATTAATTAAAACCAAAAGTAGATGCTCACCATGTGTTTGCAATTGAGACTGCAAGTGAGGAAGAGTATTTCAGGGTCAAATTCTGGTCAGTTATACAGAATTTGTCTGTGTGAAAGCAGCAGCTGTGTAACAGGAAGGGGAATTGCCCCTTGGTGGCTTAGAGAGGTAATGTGGAAAATGTGGGGTAATTGATAGGCCAATTTCTGGTTTTTTTCCTGTACAGTTTAATCCTGCAGCTCTTTACTCATGTGAGTAGTAGAAGATGGTATGTTGTGAATCAAACATCTTGAAAACTGATTTCTTAAGGCCTGCCATGACTTGCACGAGCACGGCCTTGAACCAGTCAGCGAAGTTCAGTTCCCTGAGTTGGTCCTCACTTCCCTAATTGCTAATAAAGGGCAGGAGGGAACTATGCCCATTCCTGGCCACCATGGTGGAGATTGCCTAATGTCCAACATGCAATTTAGATCCCTCCAGTTCTAGCAGTTTCTGGGTATCCAAGGAGTATTTCCAGCAGTTGCCAAGTGTTCAACAGTATTTATCTTTCCAGAAGATGACATTTAGGGGAAGGTGACAACTCCAGCTCTGGATTTTTCTGCCAGTCTGACTTCTCATAAGCAGCTTATGCCAAGGTTAAAGTCATCTTATCTGGCTTTCAGCTGGCATGGAGGTTGTAACCTGCAGTTAGTGAATTTTACATTTATTACACTGAATTTCATCTGCCATTTATAGCCCAGTCAACTCTGCTCCACAACGCTATTCCACAGTTGTTCACCATGTTCCCTTATTTACCATCTGGAGCAACTTAGTATCAGCAAACTATGTTATTCACATTCTTTTCCAGGACATTTATGAAAATTTTGAAGGACCCAGATATCAGTATGAATCCTTTTGGGGGACTCCTCTTGACCTCCCTGCTACAAGAAATGGCCAGTCCTACTCAGTTTTCTGGTTTTGATCAATTATTTATCCATGTGAGACCCTTGCTTCTGATTATATGGCTGCTTATTTTCCTTAAAAGCTGCTGCTGGGGGGGACCTTGCTGAATGCTTTTGGGAAGTCCAAGTGTACCTTATGAACTTGATTTCCCTTGTCTTCCTGACTTGTTCAGGGAATTTCAGCAGGTCTGTGAAGCTTGACTTCCCTTTATGAAGCTATGTTTGTTTTCTCCCCAAATGTTACATTTGTTCATATATCATGAATTGATTTCTTTACAGTAGCTTCCATTTATTTGCCTTGGAGAGTCATTGGGCTTATTAGTCCATAGTTCCCTTGTTTTTTCCATGAATCATATTGCCACCTCCAGCACCAGGGTGATTTTGATCAAGAGGCTACATATCACAGCTGAGAGTCTGAGCCATTTCATCCTTTAGTTCTTTCAGAACTCCTGCCTTAATATCCTCTTGTCCAATGATTTGTTGGTTTTCACTTTGTCTGCCTTGATATCATCTTTTATTCACAATTCAATCTTAGAAAGATCCTGAGATGCCCTAAAAAATGGTTCTGGCCTAAGAACTTCTGATGTTTGCAGCTGTTCTGTCTTATGTCTACCATAGACAGGTAAGCAATAGTGACCCTGGTCAATACTTGCAGGTTTAATATTGGATGCTTCTGCAGTTCCCTGGGGGGCTGTATGTGATGTAATGGAACTGACAATCATCTGAGTAAGCTGCTCCTTTCTGACCTAGATTTGTTCCAAGTCCTATACATATGCTGCATTATATAAACAAAGCATGTGTGCATCTCCCTGCAGGTATAAGAGGGGCAAGCGTAAAACCTCATGTGAACAGATGCTCAGAATACACAATTTAGCCTTTGATAACCTTCTATTGCTATTAATCTATGGCAGCTAAGATCACATTTTAGTAAAACTTGGCCATAATTTTAAGTGACTCAAAAACCCCAAAATTAAATCACTTCATGGAGCAGGTAGAGAGTTGATTTACAGCTCTGGTGCTTTCATAATGGGATATTCCATTGGGGGGAAAAGGATATTGAGTGTCTGAATCTTTCATGCGTGAATAGTGTTTAAGTAATTGATAAAGCCTGTCCTTTATTGTTGACTTACTATTTTTTCCATGTTTTTATACCTTATATTGAAGGACGTGACATTAATCAGAAGTTTGAAGTTTAAGTCATCATCTCTTCCTAAAGGCCCAAGGGAAATGAAAACAGACTGATCATTTTCTACCAGGAGAGGAAGAATTCCCTGAATATTGTGACATGACAAATTACTGAATCTTGGCCATATGGGGAAGGAGAACATTCCCGGCTAGGGATCACCAGTGCATGAAAGAGAAGAATGACATATTCCTGCTTTATAATTTTCCAAAAAGGCAGATGTGGAGGCACAATTATTTCATGTCCATAGAAATTTGCACAGGAGAAACTCTGTGCTGGAGAATCTTTTATCAGTACCAAAGGAAGAAGCAAATATGATGGAGATTTACCTGTAGTCTAATGAAAGGGAAAAAAAAGTATTAAATCAACACATGAAGTAGATGTGTTGAATTTAAGCCAGTAAAATAAGCATCTTTCAGAGGGCTGTCGGTAGGCACTCTTCTCTGGACACAGAGCTCTTCATGCTTCTTACTTACTCCATAACATTGGACAAGTCACTCCACTTACTGAGATGAGGGTTCCCCTCATTCCCCAGCTCTCTACTATATTAGGATGGGACCAGGTAGTTTTATGGTTAGAGTATGAAGAGATATGACCACATTTGTGCCATCAAAACTCCTTAACAGGAGATTGGGGGGTTTTGCTATGGTGTGCTATGTTAGGAAGTGATTTAGCTGTCATGGGTACAAAGAACAGCTTTGTTGGGGTGCTTGCAGTGCAGGAGGTGCTGTGTCAGCAGAGCTGGTGTTTGGGGACAAAATGCTCCTTACTCTCCTCTGTGTAGAAAATAGCAGATGAAAAAAACCAAAACCCCAAACGTCTGCAAAGGTGCTGGAGAGGAGTATGGGACCACTTCCTGTATTTCATCCATTAGTACTTATATCAGCACTTCACAGGGGGAAAATAAATCACCTTGACAAGAGGTAAATAGCCCTGTACTAAAACCCCTGCTCCTGGGATAACCAGGAGCTTTGTTGGCTTTGCTGACCTATCTCAAGACAAAAATGTTCCTCCATTGTTCAGAACAATCTAGAGGAAGCAAAATTTGGATCAAATGTTAATTAAATGAATTGTCAAATTTATTGATTTGCTTTGGCCTTAGTTATAGACTTTGAAAGGCCAAAGGGCAGGCCTTGTGACCTCCAAATAGTTCTGTTCCCTTTCTGTAAAGTAGGTGTAAGAGTGCTTGTATATGTTTAGGCCTTGTCTTGTCTGAAAGTAAAAATTATGAGTTACAGTGCAGTGAGGGTATGCTGACCCACAGGACCTTTTGTGTCTGTTGTGTTCTATCAGTGAAGAGATGTTGGTCTGGTATTTTTCCTCTAGTGAGAGGTCAGGCTGTTTAATATTAAAAATACTAGAGTGATACTGAAGCCACGTGTCTACTGAATGCTCAAGTGCCACTTTTGGTCAGGCATCCGGTAGCTCTTGAGAAGGAGGACATGGTGAGGTATTGTAATGTTTCCTCTAGGCATCAATCAAGCTAATAAAAAAGAAAATGGATTTTGAAGCTGTGCCTGACCGAAATCACTCTGCTGCAGCTATTCCTCTAAGAATTCTGTGTTACAGAGTTTTGGATGATTGCATACATACAGGAGCAAATTGCTGTTTGCAACTTCTGCACAACTATTGAGATATCCAAGAGTAATCTCCTCCAGTTCTAGAGATTTACAGGCCCTTTATGCTGAATTCTCAATCCTGTGTTCTGCACACCTTAAAGAAATTTATTTCTTTACTGCACAAAGTCTGTTTTCTTTGGGCTGTCATGTGCAGTATTCTTAGGAGTCTGTTGCAGTACATAATATCAGACTGAAGGTTGGGATTAATGATATTCTTTCAAAAGTTAGCCCAAATTATCTTGCAAAGCCTCTTTCTGACTGCCATGTTGAGGGATGTCCCAGTGTACGGACAGTGAAAGTTTGCGGATTACATTTTAAGCAGAATTACTTAAAAAATATAGCGTAACATAGTATCAGAGTTTTGAATTGGCTATGAAAATGTTTTCATAGGGATGTTTGCCCTCGGGAAGACCTATATATAGTCTTTGGTTTTGATCTCCTGTATATGGTCTTCCTACAAGGTGTAGGGTTGGGCTTTGTGGCTGTGACACAGACACCTTTTTGAAACAGTCCACAACAAGGTCCAGCTATGCAACTGTCACCATTTGATGTAGACATACACCATATCTCCACGCTTTTGTTGCCCATATGCAAAAAGATATGGATGCTTACTTTTCCTGTACTGTTTGTCTTGTCCTTCTCGGTTCCCTTCAGATTGAAGACTGTCTTTCTGTATGTGTAAACTTGAAAACACTGTGGACTGGAATTTGGTTAGATCTTCTAGATATAGTTGAATCTATATGCTAATGTAATCGGGGGAGCATTTGTTAAAAGGTATCTGGTAGATCTTGTCCTTCAAATGAAAGAAAGGGTTTGGGTTATGCTTAATCCAAGTGATCTTTGTTCTTAGATTCTCATTCTACCTGCTCTTGTATCATGTTTTCACAGGGCTCCACTGACTTTCTTGTTTGTGTTCAAGTTGTCTGGGATCCATGTAAATTAATGGCTCTGTTTTTCTTCAGCATATTAAATCTCTGTAATTCCCACAATAAAACTTGTGGACAGTTTGCTGGGCACTCATCAACCTTGTGAATAGGCAGTCCCCAAAGTGTACTGGATTGCATGCAGTTCTTTTTATTTGACACTTGCTCTCATCAGCATTTAAAAATCTGATATGATGGTAATTAAACCCCGATCTGGATACTCTCCAGCTGTTTTTTGGAGGCTTAATTGTACTTCGTGCTTTTTATGAAACTCAGTATTGAATATCAACAGCCATGCTGATTGCTCACAAGCTGTAGAGACTTTTCCATGTTCCCTTGTATTCGTGAAGAAATAGCATATCTTAATCCTTTGTGTGTTTAGTTTTTCTTTGGATATTGTACTGATGCATGCTGAGCAGAATAGAAAAACTCAGGGGACTCCGTTATCTAAACATCTCAAATGAGACAATTTGAAGCTATATGATTCTGGAGTTATGGTGCAAATTCTCCCTGGTTGCCTATGAATAGCCTTTCTGCCCAGCAGAGAATTTGATTGTATCTTGAATGGTTTTATTCATATGTTTAATAATGTTGGACAGTTTGAATACATGTACTTTTTAGTCCTGCCAATAGATCTTGTTGCTTTGCTAATTTTCTTTTGGACACTAGCAACAGAGGGCAGAAAACAAAGATGGCAAGATTTGCCTTCCCTGCAAATCTGGTTGTGTTCTGGGGCCCGATTCAGCTTTGTCATAAGCGGATGTAATTTCCTCAGACATCTCTGGATTTGGAGGCTCATTATATGTAATATGAAATGCGCGTGAGACTGATATAATGCCTCCTACCCTTCTTTCAGTGCTTTGTAAGAATAATCGTTCTTTTGAAAGTCATATAATTAGCCAAAATAGCAAACGACAAGTTGGCACTGCGAACATAGAGCTTGACAGTGCAAGTAAGCAATTATGGGTTAGCTGCATTGCAGATGAATCAGCCTTTTCTTTTTTTGCTGTGCATGACTTCTGCAGAATGAAATGCTTCTCTTGGGCGAGGATGAGTGAAGGGGCCCAATACTTTTATCTTGGAGGAATTCATTAATGTTTGGCTTGAGTAAGAGTCACAAAATCTACGCTAGGGTTATCTAGGATGACTAGGTGAGGAAAGTAAAAAACACCACAAGTACCAAGAATCTCACTCTAAACAGAACACCACCATCAGAATCTTTTGCTGTAGTGGCACAGTTGGTAAGCTTTGAACCAAAGCAGTATTAATAATGCTATGGTTTTCCCTGTGATTCATTTAATCCTGTATCTGCAGTTCTCTTAAGGTTTTGGGTTGGTTTGGTTGGGTTTTTGGTGTTTGGTTTTGGTTTGGTTTGTTTGTTTTTTTTATATGCACACAGATACATGCACTCAGTTCTTTCCTTTAACACAGTAACATTCTTTAGTGTTTCAGTTCTTCTGCTAAATTGACTGTTGTGTGTGTGTGTGTCCCTCATCCGTCAGAGTATAGTGTATCAGTTTTGTATAGTCTAGCTCCTTCCTTTCAAAGTTTAGGAAAACTCCAAGCAAATCTTATTTTTAATTGGGGAAAGCTCTGGAAAAAAGAAAACTTCTCACAGTTATATCCCCATCCTCTTTATTTTGTTAGTATCTGAACTGCATAATTTTTAAAGAAAGGCTTTTGGCTCTGGATGTTCAAATATTTTCATTTCTTTTAACAAAAAGTGGGAGGCAGGTTCTGCTCCCCGTTTGGTGTCCTTTTCCACAGACCTGGCAGTCGAATTGAGTTTAGAGGGCTCAGTCCCACCCATGACTCTCTACCTGAAGGGAACATGAAGTTAGGAGTATACCTCAGCCTGAGAATAGCAGGTGTTTTGTATGGCTCTGTTTTCCAACTGATTGTATCTTCACTATTAATATGCTACTTCAGGATATGATGTCTCCTAGCTCAGTGGGACTTTGTGCTTCTAATGAAGAGAATGAATTGTATTACTCTGTTAACTGAAGCAGGGAATATATATTTTAGTAGCTATTGGGCTGTGAGCGAGGTGGCAGGCTGTCTTCTCGAGCGCGACTGGCCTTTGACCACCAGCTGACTCCATGGGCGGGACTGGGGATGACAGGGCTGTCCCTGCTGTATGCGGTCACCTCTAAAGCAAGTAGGGGATCCTCCCACCACACAGGGGTCACAGGCAATGAACTGCCTGCATTCTGGAGTTCAGAGACAAAGAAAAGGGCTAAGCTACAAAGAATCAAGATTAACATGTGGCAAGAGTTTTTGCCACTGACCTACTCTGTGATGCTCTGCAAAATGCTTCTCTTAGTCCCCAGTTCCCCCTTTTTTTGGTCTCTTCTCCTGAAGAACTGGAGCAATGTGCCTTCAGTCAATGCTTGCTGACAAAAGAAGGCAAGCCTTACTATAGCAAAATCCTGCAATCATGTCTCTGTTAGTATCATGGTACTTACTTTGTTAGGTATTATAAATAAGATTAAAAGACATGATTGTCCTGAACAATTTAAATCCTGAGCAAATCAGTCAGTCAGACTATATATGTATGTATGTTACAAATGCAGGACCAGAATACATATCAATCTGTTAACAGCAAAACAGGATGAAACCTCCTATATTTAATAAGAAAAAATACAGGTCCTCCTATACCTAGCTGCTGTTATAAAAGCATTGTCCCTTCAATCCTGATTCAAATAATGTTTTCTAGCACAAGGTATCATCTCCTTGGTAAGGCTGTAATTATTATTATGGCCTCTCTTGACCCAAGAAGCTAATAAAAAATCTGGGGAGGGAGGTTTTCTGTCAGCTGTTCCGCTTAAGATGAGAAATTCGTAAGTTAAGGATGACTTTGATGCAGTCTTATGTATTTATAAAGAATTTACAAAGGCCTGTGTCCCTGAACACAGCAGGACTCAAGAAAACTCACTTAAAAGCCGTTGGGTTTGGCTTTTCCTGGGGCCATGTTGTTAATGCTTGCTCGGTGTCCATGGCTTTCTCTCTTCTGGCTTTTCAATGCACAATTTTGCTTTTCTTCTTTTTTGATAATTTCTGCTGATCAGTGCCTTGTCCCCTGGATGTGCAGCCTGACATCCTTGGGAACCTCTCCATGGAATAATTAGCTCTGTTCGTTAGGCCTGTGTAACTGTTTCCTTGCTTTAGATTGCCTCTCTTCCCTCTAGGCTATTGTGTGCATCAGTAGGGTTTATATCAACCCAGAAGAGAAGTGGTTTTGCCCTGTGTCAGTGCCTGACCCCCAGAGGTGCCCCAGGACTTTGCTGTTAGGCATTTAACACGCAGGGCAATGCGGACCTCACCCTGAAATTTTGTGTAGACACTGAGGGCAAGGAAATCATTGAGGATATAGAGGAGATTGGCCAGCTTTTTGAGGAAGCTGCTTCCCTGTCTGTGTAAGTGGCAACCTGGCAGAAAGCTAGAAATATTTTATCTGAAAATGTGAAAGATGCAGAGCTGGCAGTTCTGAGTTAAAGATTTTCCTCCCAGACTGGCAGAAAACTCCATCGAAGTCAAGGAATCACAATGTCCAAATTGTGAGCCTGGTGGTGGGGAAGGATTTGTAGCTGGTGGGAGAAAGAGTTTCTGGTTGTGTGGCTGTTGGGCTTGAACTGGCCATTGGCCACCTCGGGAAGCGAAGCAAAGAAGATTGGCTTTGGAAGGAGACCGATTAGTGACCCCAGGTGTTGAAGTACGAGTCAATTTGTGACAAGTGTTTGTTCACTTACGTTTCAGTCTAAGTCCCCCAGCTTTTCTTTTGAAGCACTCAGCATCTCTTCTTAATAGTAAGAGTAGTTCTGCATACAGAATGCTTCTGAAGATCATGCCCTGAATATCTGTATTCGAGTGCACTCAAATGGATGTGTGCACCTACCAGACTCTTCAGCAGATGAAGTTTATAATACCTAGCAGCAATAGATACAAGAATGTTGCTGTGGGCCTGATATTTACATCAGAGTTGGGCTCAAACCCACACTGTAGTCTCTGTGTCTTCACCCCGCATGTAAAGAACATCTTTCCTCATTGTCAATTTGGATTCCTAGCACAGAATTGCACTTGTGCAAGGTCTGGAGTGCCATTAATTCTTCAGGAAAGCTCTGCCTGTGACTGTTTTTCACAAAACTTGGGTGAGAAATTAAAAGCATCCTTTGAAACTTTTTTTAAGTACCCACCATGATAAAAGTGGCTCCTGTATTGCACTTGACTTTGCGAGAGACAATGGTATCATATCCTGTTTCCTTGCTCATGAGAAGCACCAGTGTGTCAGAACAGCAATGAATTTACTGATGGAAGGACCAAGTGTGCTAGTATGTCCTCCAGCCGCAGGGCAATGCCTGGAATGTGGCTCACGACAGGGCAGTGCCAGGGTGCTGTGTCATCATAGACCACACAATCCAGATCTGATTGGAGGATATCATGTTCAATCAGTGGGGTTAAGCATTCAAGCTTTTTATTCTCGTACTTTACATCTCTGAACATAAATGGTGGTTCTGGACACTCCTTGGTATTTCCATATATTGACTAGTTAAATATCTCTGTGACTGGAGATAAAAAGAAAACTGTGTATGTTGCACTAAAGCCTTATACTCCTGTCATTTGTGTTTAGTTTCAGGCACGTTGCTGAGCACAGGATATATCCCAGATCTGAGATAAAAAAAGAACAGTTTTCCTTTGCTAATGGAATAAGTTATTTTAAAGTACAAGCCAGGAATTAGTGCCTGTTTCCTGTTTGAAGCTAAACAAGGTCAGTACAGCTAAATTACACTGTGAGCCAGCTCCTGAAAAGCTAAGGAAATCAGAAAATCTGCAGATTCTATTAATGTGAGCTGCTCTAGATACTTTTAGAATACAGAATTAGCAAGAACAAAAAAGTATTTTGGGGAATAGATATGCTGGTTCAGTGCAACATCATAAACAGACAAGAACAAGCAAAGATTATTCAGATAATGGTCTCAGCTGAGAATAGCTAATCGAGCCAATTAGCCATTATGATGTAGCTGCCTTATGACTAATTTGAGCAGTCTATGGTGGGTGATGATTATCTTATGCCACTTGCATGAGTAGAGCAAGCGAAGATATGGGCTGCAGATTTGTAGAGGGGAAAGCTGTAGTAGGGAAACTCGACCACAGCACAAAACTTTCTACATCAGGATGGCAGCATAGACATTTCTGAGTCTCATTTACACAAAGGCCTAAAGTTGGAGAGCCATGGTCTAGGGAAGTGTTTGAGGGGCATTTGGAGGTCACTACGGGGGTGCGGAGACTGCTCGCTGGGTAGGGCCTTTCAGAAGAGCAGGAGGACATGGGAGGTAGGAACCCAGTGACTTCCCCAGTGGCTCTGTGGGTGATTTCTTCCCTTCCCTGGTGGAAGCAGTGGGGCAGTGACTGTGTCAGCTACCTCTGATTTAACTGGGATTTGAGACACTGAAGAGTGTAAATAGCATCCTATAGCCACATCCTTATAAATGAAGTCTGGTTTTAGTTGCTAATGAGTTTTGGGTGGAGAAACTCCTTCCCTTAAAGGATTGCTGGTGACGGGAGAACAGCAGAGATGGTGAGGTCTAAATGCACTGAAAGTGGGAGGAGGGAGAAGAAAACACAAGCCCCTGAAATCAAAGGTATGAAAAGAAGCTTTTCAGTGAAATAGATTGGAGAGGAGTGGAGAGGAAGCCTCATCTTTGAAAGGGGCTTGCTAATAACCAAGTGGGACATTGGTGCATTGGTCCTCATTACATACTGTGTGTTATTCCAGACCTTCCGAACAGTGCCTAACTGCAGTTTAGGAAATCTGTTTCAGTCATCTCTCCTTTTCCTACAACACTTGTCATTTTCTTCATAGACATTGTAGGCTGCAATTTAAGGGATTGACTTTAGGAGGGTGAGTATAATTATAATGGACATAATCAAGGAAAAGATGATCACATAAAAGATTAAGAGGAGAGTATTATGAAAGATGGCTAAAAACAGTGAGGCATTTCCCATAGTTCATGCTTATTTCCATGTTTAATGTGTTGCTGCTTTATGAATGACAAAGATGGGCAAAGTCTTGCTACCCGTAACTGGGAAAGAGAAGTTAGTAAGGAAGGCAGGGCTCAGTGCACATGCATCTAACTAAGAAAGGTGGCTGCAATGTATGTTTTGGACAGAGAAAGGGAAATATTGGAAGCAGTATTACTGCACAGTGAATGGATAATTACAGCAATGAAAAGTTAGAGAATCCTATTCAGGAAACAGTGAGGAAAACATGCTTCAACCAGAGACTTTTGGTAGAATATGTAGATGTGGACAGATTGACTTATTACTGAATTCAGGAAATGATCAAAGGCATAGCTAAGGAACACTGAACTGTCACTCCTATAATGACCAAAAGGTATCTGCTGTACTGGTCTGGATTACTGAATATGTTGTCTGGGAACATTTTAAGACGAAACTTGGTTTCTTCTAGAATGGAAATGTAGTAAAGCAAAGCATTGGTAGTTAGAGGGATTTCTAGAGACAAAGGTCTGAAAATGATGCGAGCATCCTTGGTAAGAAGAATACAGGTGGCAGCCTGCAAAGGGAGAAGGTCACCTCAGGTGGTGTTTTTCTAACTCTTTCTTCTGTTAATCCGTAATTTTGTATATGAATAGATTGAAATCGTTGCTTGAAATAGCGTGAGTAGCCTTTGTGATGGGTAGAGGAAAGGAATCTTTCATATTTAAGCCTGGATGCTACTTTGGTATCCTGTCAACTTCCATCTTTATCTGTTCATTGTTTAAATTGCCTAATTGCTGTATTTTCACTTATGTAATTTAACTTACTCTTACTATAAAGAAATTTTAATTTAGCATTAACAGATTATTTAACGATTGTTTTTATGTTCATACTGTATTGGTGCTTTAAAATTACTTCAGAGCTAAAAACTCTCTGCAGGTTCCAGCTGAAACATGTAAGATTAAGTTACAATCTATTAATTAGAAAAGAGAAAGAAATTACAAAGTTGGTTAACACTTTCTGTGCAAGATGCTGTCTGTGCTCTTCCCTGGCACCTCTGTGCACTCTTTACCTTTTTATGGCACTTGTGTTTGTTTGTGATGTTAGGCTGAGGGGAGGCTCTGTATTTCCCCTAGGACAAGAACTGCTACTGCCAGTGACTGTTGCATCAAGTCTTTGGCCTGAAATAGTTTATTTCTATGTCAGTTGTTCACTATGTCACCCTGTGAATGGCAATAGGTTAAGTTGACCATGAATATTTCCATGAACTATTTGCATATATTTGTATTGACAATTCACTGGCATGTGCAGCTTTGGCATTACTGCGAACATTATACTGGCAAGTGTAGAAGGAAAAAAGGAATGAGCAAGAGAACACAGGCATACAAAGTAGTATTCCTTCATCTTATTAATGAAAACGTAACATTTTAGATCTGTTGTCCACAGAACTGCAAGTATACCCAAGAAGTCTGTTCTTGTCCTGTCCCTCTTTTGGTCCATAACATTTTACTCACTAGTCCAGACCACACATACCTGCAAAAGACATTCAGCTAAAATACTCCCCTGTGATTGTTTGTCTCCTGAGAAATGTCAGGAACCCTGGAGTCTTGCCAAAGAAAGTGAGCCTCATGTGTGAATCTGGAGTGAAAGCAGTGAATACAGGTCTTCCTGAAAAGAGTCTAGCCCCTCTCTGTGTCCTTCACATATCCAGATTTAATCTCCTCCCCACCACTGAGACAGACTAAAGGCTTTGTAACATCTGAAATGAAAAAGGATGTAAGAATATTCTGTGGAAGAGCTAAGCTAAATCATTTGTCATGTGGTAGTCTCCATCTCAGATAAGTTTTGGAAGTATAGTTGTCTTCAAAGTCAGGATTATCTGATTGCATTCCTGTTGCATTCAAAAGCATGCAAAGGAATTGATCGTTTATAACAGCCCATGAATGCAGGAACACTTGGGATGCCTTTGACCATTGGTGAGTTCTTTTATTGTCTGTTTCTGCTGGTTTTGGCTGGGGTAGAGTTAATTTTCTTCACAGTAGCTGGTATGGGGCTATGTTTTGGATTTATGCTGAAAACAGTGTTGATAACACAGGGATGTTTCAGTTACTGCTGAGCAGTGCTTACACAGAGCCAAGGCCTTTTCTGCTTCTCACCCCACCCCACCAGCAAGTAGGCCTGGGGTGCACAAGCAGTTGGAGGGGACACAGCCGGGACAGCTGACCCCAACTGACCCAAGGGATATTCCAGACCATGTGATGTCATGCTCAGTATATAAAGCTGGGAGAAGAAGAAGGAAGGGGGGGACGTTTGGAGTGATGGCGTGTGTCTTCCCAAGTAACCATTATGTGTGATGGAGCACTGCTTTCCTGGAGATGGCTGAACATCTGCCTGCTGATGGGAAGCGGTGAATGAATTCCTTGTTTTGCTTTGCTTGTGTGCACAGCTTTCACTTTAGTAATCAAACTGTCTCTATCTCAACCCACAAGTTTTCTCACTTTTACTCTTCTGATTGTCTCCCCCATCCCAACTGGGGGAAATGAGCGAGAAGCCGTGTGGGGCTTAGTTGCCAGCTGGGGTTAAACCATGACAGTTCTTCTGGAGACTGGGCTCTTCAGGAGAAGTCTCTGAATGATCCTCATAGCAAGGGGACTAAGGGGTTCCAGGAGTGTAACATCTCTGGTCAAGTTTAAGGTATATTTTTACCTGAACAGAGTGGAAGAACAAAGGAGGCTTTGGGTTTTTTTCAAAGGCAAATGCAGTATGCAAAAAGCTCTGTGCATGCATGAAGGGGGTTGGAGTACTTGCATAAGAGAGATCTAAATGGAAGCAAATTAAAGAGCAAGCCAGTACTTAACCTGAGGGAGATGCATCTGTATGCTGCTCACAGGGCGCTGGGGTGGGCTAAGCTGGTGTAAGCAGACGCCTATTGAGGTCAGCAGTGTAGTGTTTAAATAATAGAAGCAGAAAAGCAGACATCGAGGTAGAACACTGGGTTTTAAGTTTCTGGAGGGTTGACCTGAGGGTCAGATTCGGTTCACTCTGTGCCAAAGAACCCTACAAGGATGGAAGGCTGTTTTGAATTGCTGGGATGGCTCTGGATCTGTGCAGACACTGCAGGATTATGCTGATGTTGCTCATCCTTGGGCAGTCTGTCCCTGGGGACTCAGGGTAAAGGAACTAAAGCAAACAGAGCTTTTGCCCCAAAGCAAACAGAACTTCTGACGATGCTCTAAACTCTTGCATTTGCTGAACAAATGTGTTGTTAGCCTCCTCTGGCATGCCGCTTCACTTGTACAATCAGGGCAGGTTGAAAGCATGGGCTGTACCTGGTGGGGCTCAGGGCCATGTTATTTGCAGCTAACCCATGGATGCTTTTTCATTTGAGATTTGCCTCTGGGGGACAGCTCCTCTGAGAATGTCTCTTGCTGGCTTTGTGCCCATGTTCTTCTTACACACATGCAGTTCTATACCTAGAAAACACAAACAATTGAATAATATGGTTTTCAGTTCTTTTGGGGCACATTCTTATGACATGAATTTGCAGAAGTGTTTTCCTAAGTAGGTTTCAGGTAAACTACCGTTTTCTATAAATTAATATTTTTCTACAAATGTGGGCTTAAATTGTTTTTCTTGTGGATTGTGAATTGTTTCAGTGATGCTTTTAGGGGAATAAATAGATAAAACAGAAATAAGAATTGTTCATGCAAAGACTTGATAGATGTGTTCTTGTTTCTGGGAACAAGTAGGCAGCTGGTTGGTGGTTTTTTCCTTTTTTTTCCAATGCTGCTGAGAAATAGTCTGGCACATACTGCAGAGCTGAAATTTAGTTGCTGTGTGCGGAGCTTAAGTACAAATACTGTAATTAAAAATTATGACCTACCTATAAAGCTGGAAAACTGAAACTGAGCTGTACATTATTACTGACGTATGGTACCTCAGTTCAGTTCTTTCCCTGCACTAGTGTTTCAGTAGTAAGACTCCAGACTGTCTAAGGAAATTCTCATGAGTTTTGCTGCTACCTTCTAAAGATTGTTAACAAACTAAACCTTGTGCTTCTTGATATACTGCTGGGCTGGTTACAGAGGACCATGTGGTTCATATTGCTGTCTCCCCAGCTGTTATAAAATGTGTTAGAAATACAACCTTTTAAAAGTACAGAGATGTTAGCAGAAAGTTCTCTCTCTTTCCTCCAAAAATGCACTCTCACTTGTAGCACACAATCCCTTTGTGTCTGTCAGTTTGAGCCCACTTTTAGAAACACCTTATGGGCACTACCCTGAGAGTGTTAAGTGTTTAACCGCAACAAGCCAATCCCCACTGTAAATTTCTTCACCAGGTATGTCCAAAATCACTTTCAGAAATCCTGTCCAAAGGCTTTTCTATTAGTCTTTTGTGAGTGCGTTGGCTGTGGTTACTTCAGAGGTGTGATAGGATGGGAATTAATCTTACAGAAATGAGGGAGAGGGTAATTCCTTTGACCAGGTGTGGAGGCGTTCAGGAGCCTTACTGTGAATATATGGTCTGCAGCATACAAAAGTACAACAATGTTGTTTTCAGTTTGTAGATGCAGAGCTTAGGTCCAAAAGCTTCTCTGGAGTGTCACAGAATTTAGTAATGTAACATCAAATGACAGTTTCCTCTTTAATATTATTTGGGTTTTGGGTTGTTGTTTGTTGTTTTTTTTTCTTTGCAAGTACTTTAGCTCAACAGAACTCTTCTGCATCAGCTGAAACAGTGTTAAATGTTTTTGCTTTTTAGGAAATTTTCAGCATAGCAGCTGGAATGGAGCTGACTAATGACTAACTTCAGTACAAGGGGCCTGAAACCTTCCAAATGATCACAGGGATAGGCAGAGCAGGAGTTGATCTGATGAGGTAATTAAGAATCAAGCATCCATGACAAATAGCCCTTCAGAGAAAGTTAGCTTTTGTGGGAGCAACTTGAGCTGACCCTGAGGTAGGATAATTATGCTGAAATTACATGAATTGCCCAGCACACTTACATATATTTTAGTTTCTTACCCTTCTGATTGTAATTAAGTGTCTCTACCAGATCAAAAGCTGTTTTAACTCATTTGGAAATAAAATTACTGTGCCTACTGTGCTGTGTAAAGTTTAGGAAAACCTTAATGAAACAAATTCTCTCAAGGGAGGCTGCTTTACTGTCCCAAGGTACTTGTTTTAAATCAAATGGGTATGCATTTGTAACTTAAATCTGTTGCTTGTGTTGTGTGGGATCTCTTTGTGGGTAACTGTTGATTCAAATAGCACTGAATATTGAAGTTTTCTCATTTGACACCTCTCTCCTTATACAGATCCCTGCCACCAGGGCTCACCTCAACAATCTTGCATTTTCATTTAAGTTCTAAAGCATTAAACCTTGTTTCATTTGAGTGTACCTACTCATTCTGTGTTTTTCAGTATAGTTACAGAACTGCAGGACTTGAGCTGTTTGTCCGGCAGAATTGTGCATTCAGACCCAGTAAAACTGCTCACAAACTTTAGTTTTGCACAATACCTTTTGTCTTGCTCATATAGGCTCTCTTCTTTTTGGGCTCTGAATTCTAGTAAACTTTACAACTCAAATGCAAACCGACTGTATTAAAAAGTGAAACCCAACTCTTTTTTCTCTAATAGATATAAAGTCATATGAAATCAAAATTAGATATTATTTCCCTCAAGCAAAATTTAGTATGAAGCATGTGTTTTTCTTATTTCAGACCAAACTTGAAGTTTTGTTCTGATTCATTGAAAGCTTTGTGGACTTTGGTCAGACCTGTATTCTAGGATTTGGTGGGTTTGTGTCTTAACTCATGTCTTCTACCCCTATGGTTTATGTTTAGACATTACTCTTGAAATCAAGGGCAGATTATAAAAGGTCAATATACTGAATGAAACTTTTGATTTATGAAAATCCAGAGAGGGATAGCTGTATTTGTAGCTGTCATGTTTTCTTTAAACAAAAATAGCAGCCTTATTTTAATGAAAACTGTGTAAGATAAAGACCTTGCTGGGTAAATTAAAATTAAATTTCATGCTGTGACTGTATTGCTTTAAGATTTGTGAAAGTCAACACCAGAAAAATGGATTCTTGAGTTAAATCAGAACTAAATGTTCCCAGCTCCAGAGTTGTAACTCTGCTTCTTCAAGTAGGACAACTTATAAAGCATGGATCTGGACTGAGATCAGGAATTTAAAACACTGGCATTTCGGTCCACTTCCCTACCTAAAGTGAGTCATGTCCAAAAACTTTCTATTTCTTTACTTGTATTTACTCATATTCAATGCATACACTGCATTGCCATTAGAAGGTTAGGGTGAGCTCCTGCTGTCATTACTCTTCTCTCTTGATCACTTTTCACTAATTACGTTTTTTCCAAAAGGTACTTTGTTGTTCAGTGCTAGACTTAGTCAAGACCTTGCTAACATTGACCAATTCCTTCATTGTCATTTTGCAGTATGGAGTGAATGCTCTTGATTCATTCCTAAGTATGTTCACCTGTTAAGGGCTTGCATTAAATGCCACAAGGAAATCTTGTTCTGGCTGTGACTAACAATGACTGCCAGCTCTCAAACAGGCCACATTTAACAAGTGGTCCTTGCTATTCCTGGTAAGGACATACACTGTTCATGGCACAGTGGAGACAAAAGATCAGTTCTGAACATTCAAAATCTTAATTGTATTTGTGGGAATGCAGAGTGTTTTCTCTAGCTGGACTGTGATTGCACTAGACTGAGAGAATGAAGAGCTTTCTTCGTTAGCCACCTCTGCTCAGTGTGAATTTGTTTGGTATGGTTCATCTTTGGTGCAGTACCCCACAACTGCAGGCAGTACCCCAACACATACAGATTTTGTGCAGATATCTTTGTGGCTTTTTGGAGCAGCTTAGGTTTGGGGGTTTTTTGTGCCTTCAGGCAGCAGAAGAAATAATACATGGAAGTAATCTCTGAAGAACACTGTTGACTGTCAAAATGGTTGTTTCCATGTGAGTAACTATCAATGAGCCTTTTGCCTAGTGCTGATATTGGGAATACTCATATCTCCACCCCACAGTGGGCTGAGTACTGAGCAGGGTGCTGCCTTGCTTATGAAGTGGAGCTAAACTGTTCACCCTTTGGATAATGAAAGTGAGCATGTTTCCTGACCCTTTTCTGTCTGAAAAATAAAATTTTAAGTTTAGAAAAACTGTCTTTTGACCATAACTCATCCTTCATCCCCATTCTCTTCTGCAGCCCTTCTCCTTAATTCTTTACATGCATTCACAAAGAAATAGGCAAGTATGGTCACCAAGACCTCTGGGAGACTACAGTAGGCTGTAAGGAGAATGGAAACAATCAAGGTTTATCTTGCACCAAAGGAAATTCCTTTCTGGCTTTAGAGATACAACCTCTTGCTAATTTGCAGACATGATATGTATTTTTCACTCCATTGTGCCTTGAAAGCTAGTCCAGACAGATAAAAAGAGTTGACAGACAAAAAGATAAAATGAGATTATATAGTTCAAAGGGGTGGCGGATGGTGTGTGACTGTGTTCACATTGAATTGTTGTCACCTTTTCTCTCTCAAATGCTCTTCCTTTCCTGGTTTCAGCTGGGATAGAGTTAATTTTCTTCCTAGTAGCTGGTACATTGTGTCTCAGATTTAGTGAGAGAATAATGTTGATAACACACTGATATTTTAGTTGCTGCTAAGCAGTGCTTATCCTAAGTTAAGGATTTTTCAGTTTCCCATGCTCTGCCAGTGAGCAGGTGTACAAGAAGCTGGGAGGGAGCATGGTCAGGACAGCTGTCCCGAACTAGCTAAAGGGATATTCCATACCATAGGATGACATGCTCAGTATATAAACTGGGGGGAGTTGGCCGGGAGGGACAGATTGCTGCTCAGGCATTGGTCAGTGGGTGGTGAGGAATTGCATTGTGCATCACTTGTATTTTCTTGGGTTTTATTTCTCTCTTTTTTTGTTATATTCCTTTTCATTGCAATTATTATTATTATATTTTTATTATTGTCGTTATTATTATATTTTATTTTACTTTAGTTATTAAACCGTTCTTATCTCAACCCATGAGTTTTACTTCTTTTTTTTTGATTCTTCTCCCCATTGCACTGGGAGGGGGAGGGGTGAGCAAGTGTCTGCATAGTTCTTAGTTGCGGGCTGGGGTTAAACCCAGACACACACATTGTATCATTACATTGTTACAGGAAGAATGTTTTCCTGTTTAAAATCTCAGGTGGGTTCAGGAAAAGGGAGTGACAAGTCTTTTCCAGAGATGTCCAGTAACCAGAATTACTGAGTACATTTCATAGACTCAGAACATCACAGGTCTATTTTCTTAAGGTACAACCCTGGGTAGCACAAGGACTGTTACTGATCTTGGAGCTGCAGTTGTTCCCTATATTCTGGGAATTGCAGTGCATTAGCTATCCTATGTAGACATTGCCCTCCTAGTCCAATGAGCTGGCACAGTGCTGCACTGGCTTGTGTATTTTAGCAACGGGGAGGCCCAACATAGCTGACCTCTGATTTAGAGAAGTTAGAATATGCATCCTAGTTGAATGCTATGCTACTTGCATTGGCTGGATGACGGAAATCTAACTCATTCTCCCTTGACTCAAGTGATTGCTTGAAATCCATACAGAATACATCAGTACCTGGTTACATGGCTCAAGATTTCCAGTGTAGATTTTTTTTCTTTTGATGGCTTATGAAAAAGGTATGCACGTCCTTGTAGCCCACTATTTTCATTGTATACCACTGCCTCTCTAGTGTTAAACACAGTTGCTGCAGAGTTAAACTGCTCATGGAATTTACCTTAGCTTAAACAGGAGTCATTCCACCGGCTTCACAAGAATTACTTTTTTCTATGCTACAGCAATACTCAACTGTGTAGCACAAGCCTTTTGTGAACATCACACAATGCAGTTGTCTCATGATGCGCTGGGGAGTGACAAACAGAAGAAAGGCTAAGCTGAGCTTTGGAGATTACCATCAATTAATTTGCTCTTGTGATAATTATTTCATGAAAATTATCTATTGTCTATTATAATTAGCTTTTTTAATTACTAATGGACACTCTTCAGATTAAAAATAAGTTGAAAAGGTTAATGCCTTAACTTCATGGCCAAAAATCTTTCCTGACCACTTGTCATAGACTTATAGAAGACATGGAAGTTCTCAAAGAGAGGTAATGGGTGTCTGGAAGAAAACTGAGATGATTAAATTTTAGAAGATAAAAAGTTGGTATTTGAAATTAGTAAATCAACAGTGACATTAAATCCTTTGTGTGTGCAACTTATATAAAATTCCACAGATTCAGAGGCACAAGATTGAGCATTTGACAGTATCTCACAGATTTCTGTCAGTCACGTTACCTGTTCTCAAGAGCAGAAAGACGTTGGAAATTCTAATGGCACAGTAGATTATCCAAGAAATTATTATCAGGCCTAAAACTCCCTTGCATCACTTCTCTTTTCTGTCTACCCTTGCCCTGAGAAATGTATCATTGTAGGTTGGATGTTTATGTTCAATTTCTACCCGAAGAGGCTTTGGAAAGCTGGTAGAACTAGTGCATTTTGATTCTAGTAGGTGGAGGCATCTTGAACTGCTTGGCACTGTCAGCTTCAGTTGCAGCTCTGGTGGAGGTGGAATTAACATCAATCCATTTTAAACTGTGGCACTGACTAACTACAATTATAGCAAAAATGCTTTCTAATGTATCTGATGATATCTTACCATTAGAAGTGCTAAATAAAATGGATAAACATACATTAAGAAGGAAAACAAGAGAGGTTGCTAAGTATAATTATTAAAGCTTGCATGAGGTGTTAGTGTTTTGTTGATTCGTTGGTGTTATATATTTAGAAAAGGAGGCGGAACTGTCACCTTTGTAACTGAATCATTTGTCAACTGAATGCATTAAGTATGAAACAGATCGCTTATATTGCATTTACATGGTTAATCTGTCTACCATGTTCTGAGTTTTTCCTTAGTCAGTGGAAGATTAGAGCCTTTTTTTCATAATTGCTTTGTTAAACCACTTCACTGAAATTAGCATTTAAATAAGGGCAAATTAAGCCCTGAACTGAATTTCCATGAAAATGTGATAGGACCCAAACCTATACAATGTGTATAAGCAGAGATAGCTGCAGCATATGTGCGCTTTGTGTTGAGCATGAAAGCAGCCAGGATACAGTTGCCATCTAGGACAGGGACAGCATGGACAGTGAATTCTGATTTACCTGGCATCTCTGAATAAAACTGTTGGCACAAAATATTAATACATGTGAAGGGCTCTTTTTGGTCTGCTAAATTGTTTATGTATGTGCAGCCTCAGTTTGGGGTTTGACTTACTCGTTTCAGATGCAATGATGAATAAAAAATGAGGGAGAAAGGAGGTTTAGCATATGGGATTCCTTCAGTATGCTGTCTTTTATCAACTTACCAGATGACAACAGTTGACCGAGAAAGTGAGTTGTACCTCAGGGTTATTTGGCCAGCCTTTAAGAGACGGTGAGTGCTTAACACACTGTGTGAGCAAGGCTTGCCAGCAGTTCTCTCAAATTTCATGCATACTCACTCCATTGGCTTTTAAAAGAAACGTGTCGGCCAACTGTATGGATGCAAAGCCTGAATGTTTCTGCAGGTCATCTTCACTTTTATTTTGGGGGAAAGCCCAGGTCAGAATCAGTGTCTCTACCCTAATTTCAGGGTAAGGGTAGAGGGACCTACTAGAGTGTTCCAAGAGGACTCTTCTCTCCCAGAAATGGATATTCAGTTCCCATGCTGGGTTCCAGGTCTGGTTCCTTGAACTTTGTAAAAGGCACAGCCTTGTAGTGCAATTTGGGATGGTTTTTAATCTCTGTCCCTTCCAGATACTGGAAAGATATCCCTCTATTAAGATGTGGAGGAAGGGGAACATGGTACAAAGGAAGGTGAAAGAAAGTCAAGTAGTGTGATGACAAGTCAGAGAGGAGTGGGTGTAAGTATACAGTATGAGAGGAGGAAAAGAAGGAGAAACAACATGAGGGCTGGGCATGAAGAAGAGACTCCTGACAGAATGCCTGCATTGGCCAGAAATTATGTTTTCAAATGTGTGAGCATTTGAAGTCAACCCATCACTAGCTTATAACTGAAGGGATTGTGGTTAAACTTGATCTGACTACATTATCATATCACTGTCTTAATTTGGATTATTATTAAGATGCAGCCTTAAAACTTGCTTATTCTTTATGTGTGTTGGCATATCTGGCATGGTATATGTGTTGGTATGGTTTTGTGTGACTCTATACAGATATGTATACAGTCATATGCATACATATTAAGAGCTTTTTGGTTGGGCTGTTTTGCCATTTATTCTTTTAAACAAGATGTTGGAAGGATACAAAGTAAATGTGTATAGGTATGGTCGCTCTTGATGCTTCAGTAAATTCTGGCTTGAGTTAAGCTCTGAACCTGTGGAGGTGACAACAAAACGCCTTTCCTAGTTTAATTGCATAGGAAAGCTGAAAACAGAAACATGGGTTTTATGATGCAATGCTGGAGGTAAAGAAAAACAAAAGTCAGAAATCCACCACATAGCAGTATCCATCTCCTACATCACTGGGATATTTTTTTCTCCCAAGTTTGCATCATGGCTGTTGTTCAAAGGCCATGGGAAGTCCATTTATAGTGTTTGCTGATTTCAGGCTGCGGGCAGTAACTCAGCTTGAAGCAATTGATGAGTTGGTAGGTTCAAAGTTGTGGCCATACAAAGGTCACCCAGGCTGGTTTTTAAAAAGAGGAATGTATTATTTCTTAGCATTAGATTCATTAAAAGACTTAATGTGCATTGTTAATGAAGAATCAAGATAAGGAAATGTACATTGCACCCACTGGGGTCGCTCTCTGTTGCCTCTGCCCTTCAGACAAATGGACAACAGACTCATTCTCCTCCCAAAACAGAGGGTTTTGCAAGCAGCCGAGTAAGATTTTAAAACGTTACCACTGTGGTGAAGCACCGCTTCTCATGGAAAGTCTGCATTCAAATTGCAAACTGTGCAAACACTCAGGGGTTTTGCTCAGAGGAGATAGTAGTCCTGGACATGGATGTTGATTCCACCGATGTGTGAATAGCAAATAGCTATTTTAGATTGAACTATATTCCATCTTATTTAGCTGTTTTTCACTAGGATTTCAGTAAAGAGCTAAATTTGTTTTTAATGTTACTGTGCAGCTTGTTGGTTTGGGGGG
>NW_010972676.1:1245240-1293136 GCF_000737465.1 Haliaeetus leucocephalus
GGGGGTTTTTGTGGTTGGGGGGGGGGGGGGAGTGTTTGGGTTTTTTTGTTAAATGTAACTTCCTCTAGTTAATGTTTTCCTACCGACTCATTTATGTATCATCCCTATACATTGATTGCAGGTGCTGAACATCTGTCCCTTCAGTTTTCTGAGTCTGCTGCCCTATACATTTATGAAAGGAAGCAGCAGTATGATTCTTCACAGAGACAAAGAACATGGGACAACTGTGTGGGGTCACACCACAGGGCTGTGTAGCACAATACTTTGTCTAGCAGTGGCTTTCTACAGGAGGAAGGAGCCAGGGTTTGCCTGCGTAAGGAACCAGGCTGCAAGGAAACATAGGTCTTCCCAGTGACCTTCAGTTTAAGGACCTTGACTTAGAGATGGCATTGAACTCTTGACAGTATTCCCCAATGAATCTGCTTTCTACTGATCTACTTGGTAATCTCTTTGTTGACGCATATATGCTCTTGGCCTCCAAACATCCTGTGGCGATTAACTCCACAGTGTAATGATGTGTTATGTGAAAAAAACATGACTGAGGGGAAGAAGCATCATAAGTTGAGATTGATAAAAACCTGAATAATACAGGTATCAGCTGAATGAAACCTTTGTAGGTCTACTTAGTATTAGACTCCAGATTTGATCATGATTCTGCTCTCACTCTGATTTTTATGGTAGTCTGGCATTGCCATTTTTAGGTGAGATCAAAATTAGGCCAAAATGCTTCTAAGGGAAGGCAATATCTGATGTTTGTGATTAAAAAAAAAAAATCAGCTCTGAATGAGAAATAACCCAATGCTTAAGAGAGATGGCTTCTTGCAAAATTTAAGGAATATCTGAAATCTATGAGAATAACTGAGCTCGTGTTCTCTCCCTTTCATATAGGTACCTATGTGTTTAATTAGAAATAATGTTGAAGTATTAGAGTGCTGCAGTTATGATAAGAGTTGGTGTATTAGGCTTTGATAGAGTTAGTTTGAAGAACTTCAATTAATAATTAAGGTGTTTGCTGATAATCAGTCATGAAGCACATTCAGAGACAATTATTGTATTCTACATATCTGATTTAGACAAAAGCACTTCTATGTCTTTGCTTTAATCCCTTGTTTCATAAACAAAGGATGCAGGGTGTCTGACCAGAGAGGGAGGGGTGGGAGAAACAAGAAATGCCAGCCAAACCTTAAGCCAATTTAAACAAGGTACCTGGTCACCCTGTTGGCATTGCTGTTTCATATAAGAACTGTGTATTTCTGCAAGGTTATATGAGTCTTTTTTCCCCCCTGTGTGAATGAATTGCAGTAAGAAGCTTTAGACTGTCTGTAGATTTCATTCCTTTGAAAGTGAAGGTCTTTTAAAATGAGCTACAGCCATCCTCAGTGGGTGTAAAACGGCAGAGTACCACAGGAATCAGTGGAGCCATGCCACTTTACTTTATCAGGATCTAACACCTTCATTTTTGTTAATTTATTCAGTTTTGCACCGTGTCATACATTTAGATTTTTATCCAAGGTGAAGGCTTTCAACACTCTTTCTCAGTCTAAGAATTAGCATTTTGTAAATGCTGCCTTGCTGCTGAATCTCTCCTCCAGCCGCACACGCATGCATTGTTTTTTCCTCTCTTCATGCATCATCTGCCTTCCCTTCTCTTTGTCTCCACTCCCAAATTTCAAACCTGGGCCATGCTTCCTTTGTTGTTCAAACTGAAAACATGAGGTTGGATATTAACATCCCTGACGGTTGCATCAGCCAGGCTAGTGTTCTGCTGGGGCAAGGGATGTACTTGCTGCTGTTGTTAGGATCACTTACCTAGGTAAGGGGAACAGCAGATGTTCATCTCTCTGCTGTTTTCACTGTTCCTGTCCCCCAGTGTTACTGGACAAGATTTTTTTTTTTTTTGTAATATAGCAGTGTATGAAACAAAGCTGGATATTTGGAACAGATTTCCTATTGTAGGCACATACAAATGAGCCACACCCACAATGAGTACCCACAGGCTTCAGGTGGGTTGGGAAATATAGGCAAACTTAATGCCAAAGTGAGCACCCCAGTAACTGCATTTCCTAAAGTGTATTTTCCATGTACCTCCTGCTACTATAAAAATACTGAGTTGCGTATCTTAGAACTGCTGGCTAATGAGTCTCTTGACCTCCTGCTGTCATGCTAATGCAACTGCTCACTTGGAACCTTCATAAGCCAATAAATTACTACTTTTCTTAATACCTTTTTACAGATTGCTGCTATCTCTGTAACGGAGACTACCTACCTCATTAATTTGTAATTGTGCTGAAATATTGGAGCCTTGAAAGTGGCATGTGAACTAAAATACAAATACAGTAGATGTACTGCTGCCAAAAGGCTATACAGAGACAGTTAAACTGTATGTTACTGTAGATTAAGAAATTATTTTATGCTTTGGACTCTGGTATTACTTGGATCCTTCCTTATATACAAGTTGGATTAATGTAAGGGTAAGTGTAATGAAGATGCAGTATTGCATATGTCAAATACATAAACACACACAGAGAGTATAGAATCTTCAGTGGAAGAAATGCTGTTTCCTTTCCTAGAGTTTGATATATGTGAATATCTTCCTAGGTGAACTTTTCTCAATAATTCTTATTTTTTAGTAAAATGTGGCTTGTGAAACAAAAATACAGTGCAGAGACTCTTGCAAGCATAGGTAACATCTAACAGCTTTTCAGTTGGATTAAATATTTACAGACATACATAGGGACTTCGCATAAAGGACCTGAACTTGTAATGCTGTATTGCTTTAAGAAATCCTTTTGCAAGAATTCTCTGTGAAACCCATGTGATTTGTTTTATGGGTAAAACATGTAATTTTGGGAATGTGATGTATAACAGGGTAAATCATATATGCAAGGAAGTCCATTTGTCATTGTGGTTTTGGGACTGACATAATTTTGTCGTACCAAGCACTAATAGGTGATATATCTTTGCTCAGTGCATGTTTCTAGATAGCACTTTTCAAAGGAAGTGAATGCTCCTTTTTGCACAGGGAGAAATGCAGAGGGAGGGAGACAAAGGAGCTTGCCCAAGCCAGTGTGGGAGAGCAGCTGCAGAGCAGGATCACGGCCAGGGTCTCCAGAGCCCTTGTACTGTCTAATTCACATGGATTCTGGTGGGCTTAAAGTTGGTTGGGTTTTTTGGGGGTTTTGGTTTTTTTAAACAGTAAACCCTTTATCCAGCAACAAACATTTTGTGAATAATTTAGTAGGTTACCATTGCATAAAAACCCTCAACATCAGAGTTGTGTGACTATTAATCACTTACTATTTTGGTTCGGTTTTTATCACTGAGATTTGTTTGTGGGGGCAGAAAAAGGAAGATTTTATACTTTTTTTACTGGCATTAAACCGCTTGTGTGTTTATATATAATTTAGAGTTTAGATTTTATCAATGTATAAGTTTGGTTGTCTCAAGAGCCAGAGCATGAACTATCAGAACAAATAATGGGGAGTGATCTACCTATCTGAATGGTTTTTGTTCGGTTCCTCTCTCAAGGGTTAGGAGTAGTGTTCTTTCATACCTTGTGCACTTTGTTGGACATAGAGAAGGGAAATCTATCAGCTTGTCCACAATGTTTTTAACAAGTCTGAAAATATTCTAAGACAACACTTGAAAATCTTCTAAGGTATTTTACCTTTTGTCTAATTTCAATCTGTTTTTTAATGAAAAGTAAATAAATCTTATGCTGGTGAGAGAGAACATCCCTTTACTTTTTTTTGCATTGCTCTTGAACTGCAAAGACCCAAAAGTGAAGGATAAAAGGAACACATGGAGTTAATGATGGGAAAGTGTGCAGTGCCACCTACAACAGGACCCAGTGCTACCATGTGCTGAGCTTTCAAAGGAGGAAAAAAAAAAAGAAAGCCTACTCCAGTTCCAGTCTGATCCAGTATCCTTGAAGCAAAGTCTCCCACTGACAAGAAAGAAAATTGGGATGGACCCTTAAGCGCATCAGATGTGACTGCACTCACAAAATCTCAGGCATGAGAGAGAACCAGTTTAATGGCATGTCTTATTTTCTCTCCATTTCAAAATGTTTCTTTTTAATTCTGTTAGTACCGATTAAAGGCAATCCAACAGGCAAATATCCTTCTATAGCAAATGTCTGATTAAATGTTATTACGAATTTATGCTCAGCTGATGGTACATATCACTGTATGTCAGTTGCTCACTTCTGTTTGAAATTACAGTAAATCATAGTGGTATTTACTACTGGATATAAAATGAAATTTATTGCTCCAGCATTACTTTTAGCAGAGTAAAAATGAATCCCAGATCCAACATTCTCTATAGCTTACAGTTATTTTTGCCCTACTAACTGATTATTATTAAATGTCTGGACATGTTTGTATTATTCTGTTGAACTATCATTATTCCTTCTTCCTGGGATAAATCCACTTACACTGGTCTTTAATTGCTGACAGCACTGTGTCTTTCATACAGTAGACACAGAGCTGGCTAATGCTGAAATTGCTGATGGCTGGCCTTGCTACAATGGGAGGGGCTGCTGGATGCTCTGTAGCTTGTTGGTGTTTGTTTGTTTGTTTGTTTTCCCACAATAGCTTTTATACCATCCTCCTCCTTCTTGATGTCTGTGAGGGCAAGATTGAGGCTCTGAGGAATAAAAGGAAGCAAACTGTTCTGAAATGTCTTTGATACTGCTACTTGAAATCTTGACTGAGTTTGATGAGTACTTAGTAAGTACTATAATGCTTTGTTAACAGATGGCTGAAATACTAGTAGCCCAAATGGGCTACTTATTTACACAGATTTCAACTGTCCCCATCTTGGAATTGTAACAGAAATGTCTTCTTCTTAAAACAAAGCAAAACCACTTCTCACTTACAACATCGGCGCAAGTGCTTAAGGACAGCTTCTGAATATTCAAACTATCAAGAATTTGTTGTTTTGAATTTGTTTTACCTGCCTTCACATGGAAACTAGTGGATGTCTGGAAATGAGATATTGCAGAAGGTCTGGCGTATGCAAATTCATTTTAATGTATTGTGGCTTTAATGGATTTTCTGATAGATGATATTCTGTTATTTAAAGCAACTCTGTGCATGGTTAAGAAAGTGTACATGGGTATGGAGAAGGGCAGGACTGCGGAAGGATAGGGTCAGATTTCTTTTCCAAGCAAATTATTTTATACCAACTGACTCTCCTGTTGAGCTCATTTAAAGGGGCTGGATCAAATCACACGTTTTGTATGCTTAAATAGAAAATTGCTTAAGCTCCCCCAAATTTGTAAGCTTCCTCTGAGTATTCAGTTAATTTCATATATTATAATCTGGATCGGAGCAGGGGGAAGAAAGGAGAAGTGTACCTCTTTTTGTTAAGTGTAATTCTTAAGATCTACCAAGTTCAGACAAACCGGTTGGATGACAGGCACTAATCGATAATTTTGTCTCCATTCATTGTTTGTAATGGTACAGTCCTGCAAGCTAGCAGCTGCCTTTCAACTCACTGAGTGCTCTGCCTTCATGAAATCGTTAACAGCATCCCTGCCTTTGACAGTTGTATCTACACAAGTTTATTGAACTTCAGTCAAATGCAATGAAGACACACTTGTGTCACTGCTTGACCTCAGTTGCATTGTCCACCAGGCTAAGTAAAATCTCTGCGCTACTAGTCTTTTATTGCTGTACATGAATTGAATGAAGAAAGCAGTATTTCTTTATGGTCTGAAGATCAGCTGAAGTCTGATTTAAAGGTTGTCAGTTTGATTTCAGGCTACTGATAATGCTTTTAATGTAAGATCTTGCTCTGCATGGCTGCTTTTTTTGTTGAACTATGTTCAAATATCTGCCTGAATCTGAAAAATAACTTTTTTGTCCAGCTTTCCTCTCAGTGGTGCAGAAATCATTAACCACAGAGGCCCTGATTTAATGAAGTATTTTGATTCTAGTGGAACTTCAATGTATGACAAAATGATTTGCTGAATTAGGGTCTCCAGTCTCAGTTTGATGAAAGGTAAGGTGCTAAAGGAACTACAGCAATGGAGAAGATGGACCTGTCTTACTGAATTTTCTTAATTGAAACAAGTGGTGTTTTGACAGTTCTGCAAAATAAATGATACTGCTTCTTAAATGATACAGACTTCTTTACAGAGAGGTTGATGGCATTGATCAACGTGTATTGGAGAAATGGTGAATCTTTTTTTGAGTACAGTAGATACATAAAGTTTCCAGTGCTTCTTAAAATCTGGCCATTTATTCAGGTGACCTTTGTCAGCATTGAAAAAAGAAGCAAATTCAGTTACCAGTGTTAAAAATATAAGTGTACAGTTAGGGTAGAGTGTTTCCTCTTTGAAACTTTTTGGAAGAAACTTCTATAAAAAGCTGCAGATTAAATTTAAGCAGAGGTTTGATGGGCATTTTAGTAGAATCAGATGGCTTTTCAAGCCATTTTTAAAGGCAGTTGCAGTTCCATCTTCAGAGCAGGTGAAACAGTAGTAAGTAGCTATTTGATCTGGATCCATAGAATTGGAATAAATACAAAGTAAAAGAAAATGCTCATAATATTGCTGATTCTTGACTTTGCCAACTGTATTCTTTGAGCACTGGATATTCTTTTCAGGTGCTCTGATTTCACCTCTCTTTACCCAAGAGGGAAAGTCCAGTCTTGCTATTCCTCTGTGAACAGAATTGAGGAGCACTGTCTTGTGTAAGTGATCCTACTGAAGCTCCGGTATGAATGAATACTCTTCAAGTAGAATAAGGAATGTAGAAGAAGCTTCAGAGTGGGGCCAACAAGTCTGTTCATAAGTTTCATGGCCTTCTGAAAAGCAAGCAATACATGGAGAAAAGCTTTGTCCTCGTTCTGCCCTCACACAGTGCATGAGGACTTCGCACAATAGCAACCAGCAAGTGCAGGACTCTGACAATCTGATTTTCTCTGCTTCTTCTGTGAACACTCCTAGTATTCCTCAAAGATTCCTAGTAATATAATAATAAAAATACACTTGCCCCCTGCTTTCTGCCAAAGCATGAACTGTTTTCAGAGGCAGTGGGAGGGGATACCTTTTAGCCAGAAATGCTTAGCACTCTTTGATGTGTCCTGTACACTAAAAGGCTTAGGAGAGGCAATGCCTACCTGCCTCCTGCTCTGTGTGAGGTGATGAAATACTCTGTTGAGTGCTCTGCAGGGACCATGGCATAAATACCAGTATTTTATTGAGAAAGAGGAATATTCAAGGCTTCCACTTTCTGTGGGTACAGCTTCAAAGCTGTGCAGGGTGCAGGTAATGCTCAGTGACGCTCTCTGAACTTGGTCATTAGGTGACTGCAGTAAAATGAGGCTGTTCAGAAATGTAAAATAAGCAACACATGCCCCTCAGGACAGGCCAGGAGGAGCAGACGTACATTGGAAATGTAGACTAGAGGGAGAGGTTAGTTTTTACTGCCAGTGAAATGCCGTAGTGTGAGAGCTTTAACAGCAAGGATTGCTGAGAAATTAAGATTAAAAGCAGCAACCTTTTGCACAGTGGGAGACAGACCAGGGCTGAAGCAAGATAAGGGCAGGAATTTGTATGCAGAGGGAAGCGTAATTCAGGGCTCTGTGGGGAAAAAGTGGTGGAGGGCAGGGAGGAGGGGGAGACCTTGCTGACGAACAGGAGCTTAGCTCTGCTACGTGTGTGATGAGGAAAAGAGAAAAGGACAGGCAGTGTGAAAGGAGATGCCACAGCTGCAGAGGTCTGGTGTGTTGTAACACCACATGTCCCTAAGATGCAAGTGCAAGGGGACTTCTGAAAATATTAATTAGCACAGCAGAGCACTTTTTTGTTAGAGATGCACAGTATGAAAATGCTTAATTCTCTATTGGAGACTATAGTTAGAAAGAGATTTTTTTTTTTTTTAACCTGTTTGCCAGAGGGACTGAATAAAGATATAGCAGAATGACCCTTCTCAGTTGCTGCTCTTTAGGCTCCTCCAACTACACCCAAGTTGCTTTTCCCAATTATGGAAAAATTTCATTTTTTTATTTTGCGTAATACTTGCATGCTTTTTCTTTGAATCGTTATGTTTAAATATTTCTGGTTTAGGGGAGGTGGAGACTGAGCTTAAAGAAATTTACTGAATTTTTGCCCTAGTAGCTATTTCTATTGGTCTAGGAAGAGCTTGACTATTTCTTCCTGTTACAGTGGGGAACATGCTCTTGTTTACACCTCTGCCTCTTGTCAGAGCAATTTAGAACAGGTAGGTAAGATGATAATTTTTTCTGAGAGTATTAGTGTGCATAACAAAAATACAGGGGTGGCAGATGTAGAAAAAGAGAGAAAAGAGGGGCAGCTATGCAGGGAGGAACACAAGAAGGTGCCAAGGCTCTTAAGAGCTGTGACCCAACCTTAAACTTATACAGCAGAATTTCTTTGGAAAATGAATGAGATGAGTTCTTTAACACCAGTGTATAGCACCCAGGAGGTATTATAAAGATGTATCTTTGGGGGGGGTCTTGTAAAATAGAGTGCCCTGGGGCTGCCTTACTTGTGGGTGCTGAACACTTGGTACTTTTTTGGGGGTGTTACAACTCAAGCTTTCAAAGGGCACAAGGAAGGCTCTTTCATTTCCTGCAGCAAGGGGATCCTAGAGCAAATGGTCTGTTGAAAAGATGTAAACTGTAAACCTGCAAGCATGAAGACTTTTTTTTAACACTGTAATGGTAAGTATGGATGAGGTACCACAGCACTACAAAAAATTGTTCTGCTGCACAAAAATGACAACAAGATCTATGGGGAGACCGAAGCACCATTTCCCTGGATTCTGGAAAAATGTCTAAATATCATAGAAAATGAGTCGTAGACTATTTGACAAATCATGTAGATAAATTTTAAAGTGGAATTCTTTCCTAAGTGAAGAATTTCATTGTTGACCAGTAAGCTTTATAGACATGATATTTTAATTTTCAGAAAATCTCTCTGTGGAAATCTCAGTATATCTTTGTGCCCTCAGATGAGGCTTAACTTCATCTTATCCTTGATACCAATTAATGAATCGTTCACTATACTGCAGTGGCTCACTAAAAATTGGTAGCTGCACAAGCACAGCTCACAGGACAATCTGTTACCTTGAAAGTCAGATAATAACACCTTCGATAATAGATGATAACACCTTTGCAGCACCTGTCTATGCAATATGCAGTTTGTTAGATGTAACTGAATAGTGGTACTCAAATTTTTACACCTCTGTTAAGGAAAAAAACAAGTCCAAATGGGATGAGACGAAAAATAACAAGGTTTTAGCCCAAAGGACAAAATCTTTATGCTCATACAATAGGTCTGTAAATCATTGTCTTGCTGCGGGTTTTCATAAAAATGGTGTTTTCTGATCTACTGTAGATTTTAATTGCTCTGAAAACAAATGTGTTATGCTAGCTTGTAGACAGAGTACTTCATCAAAGTGCAACCAAGCCCTATAGCACAGCGTATAGATAGTCATTACCTTTTGAGGCTCAGAGCCACCTGTGACCACCTGCTTTCTCCCAGCAATATGCCACAGTACCTCAGGCTGCTAATTTGGTTTTCAAAATAATCTGCTATTTCTGTTTTGTTAGGCTCTTCTCCTAATTTTGTTAACACAGTCAGTGCAATTAAGGGGAAGAAACAGAATATGATTTATTAATAATGCCAGATACATAGCGGTCTGTAAACAGGATCGATTGCATATTTAACTGATGCAAATCTCTATAGTTAAATTCCTCCCTACCAGATACCTCCAACTTTTTTTTATCTCTGCTTAATACATGAATAAGACTTTTTTTATGAACTGGGTAGCTCTGGGAAGAGCAGTTATCCTACGAGCTAGTGAATTTCTTGCCTCGGTAGCAATCCCACTGCAAAAATACATTGTGTGAGACTGAGCACCACAACTACATTGTGGGGCTCTCACCCTTAGAATTGCACAGAAACATGATCTTTTGTCTGCCTGCGCAAGAGAGGGAAGCTTTCTCTTCCGTAGGCTGGCAGATCCTGAACATTGTTCACCTAGTGCAAGATGAAGACTCCTATTAACCGTCAGTGCTCCTTCAGCACTAAGTGTTCTGGCTGCAGAAGTGTCTTTGAGTGTTAAATGAGCTGTAGCTAATGACAGATGATTCTCATGAGTTTAGCAGAGCAGTTTGAAATCCAAATTTTATTTTCAGTCCCAAAGGGAAGCTGAAGGTGCTGGAGTTATGGCCAGCCAACTAGTTAGGTTTGAAGAAATCTTTCAAATAGACAAAAGGGACTTTCAAACTGCAGAAAAATTATATGTACCCTCATTCTTGCTTCACAGATGGAGAGGATGCTACAGCTTTTGCAGACCACTGTGCTGTTGGTGAGATGGGACTGGTGCCCCAAAGATCCTGCCTGTTGTTTATACCCATGCTTCCCCATCGCTGTGCCATGGTGTGTGAAGCCCTGCTGCAGACAAGTCTTTGTTTTCTCAAACAGAGACAGGAAGGATGCTTAAACTTGTTGAAGCAGAGAGCTCATTCTTGCAAGAATACTGCCTTGCATAATTCAGATTCTTCATTTTGCCAGAGTTTTCTCCATAAGTGAATGTTATTGTATCTGGATCTCACACTGGTGGGTGTTCAGCTGCTAGGACTAAAGGGTTTTGACTGTTTATCCCTGGACCACAACCCAGACTGGAGGCCCTGCGTGGCACCTCCTCTGGCACCGTCTTTCTATTCAGCATGTTAGACTGGTGGGTCCCAGGAGTGCTCTGATCCATCAGCCTCTACTCCCCCCAGCAGCTTCCTTGCTGGGTTGGTTTTTTTTTTCCCTTGTGGATTGGGTACAGACACTAATTGCCAGGGACTGTGCTGCCAGGCCTTGACTGCCATGATCAGCCTCACCGGCGGTCTCTATGAGGACGCAAGTTTCAATGTTTCTGGGTGTGGGGGGGGGATGAGGGGACACCTCGCTGGGAGGAGAGGCAGCCGTCCTGTCCAAGGGGCACTAACAGGCCTTGATTGCTCTGAGCATCCTCGCCTGGGGCCTCCTAGCACCCCAGCACCTCAGGTGTGGGTGTCCCTCCTGCCCCGGCTGTGGTGTAGGTGTGCCATTTCCAGCCCCCTCTGCCCCTGGTTCCCAGGTGGATGTTGGGCCTGTGCTGTAGCCACCTCTGGCTCTTTTTGCTCCTGACTGGACTCTCTGGATGGACCCCAGACATGGTTCGTTGCTCACCTTGTCCAGGACTGTTGATGGATGCTTGGACACTGGGCTCAGACTCTGAGGGACACTGCTTTGCTGGTGAGGGCTCTGCCTGTGCTGGGGTCACCCCTGGCTCCAGAATCAGCTTCCCTGAGGGAGCAGCTGGCCCTCAATGCTCTTGGACAGTAATGCGGTGTTTCCTAGCGTCAACTGCACGGTCTGCTAAACCTAAAGAGGAGAAGGCCTCATTCTTGACTGGGAGCAAGTCTTGGGTAGCTGGTAAGTAGACTGCTTTATTGATAATATATGTGTAGCTCTTCTCTCCCAGGACTGAGTTGTCTGAATGCAGCAGGGCTGAGAGGTGCTGTGTTGCAGGTGTCATCAGGCAGGGTCTGCCTGGGGTTTGCTCCTCATTGCCTGTCTGCAAAGTGCCTGACCAAGAGGGCTGGCAGACACACTTCAGCACAAGATGGGCCAGGGTGTGCTGCTGCTTGTGTTCTTGTGTTTCATGCCTCCTCCCATCTTTCAATACAGGGTGTGCGGTTTTCTTCAGAAGCTGTGTAGTTGTTAATCTTTAGCAGGTTTATTCCTAGTCGTTAGGAGAGACTGTTTCTTCTTGGTGAAACCCTGCTGCATTTATTGTTACTATCTGTGTTTCACAGAAGTGTGAAACACTCATGAGAAGAAAAGAGGCTATTGAGTGATGAGTGTGTCCTTTTCCTTTGCTTTATTTTCTTTTTTCCATGTGCCTACCATCTTCATCTTTAGAAAATTGCCTACTTATCTCCCAAACATAGTTGCATTCTTTGCTTAATGTTCCTCTTCAGGAATTTATTCTGTATGGAAATTACCCTGTACAGGAAATAATTTACCTTTAACTGTCATTCTTTGCAATTCTCTTATTTTTAGATTGTTTTCTTGTGGGCTTTTTTTTTTGCTAGCTCTTAGAACAATGAGGCTTGAGACTGCTGGCATCCAATAGCTTTGACAAACTAAGCGTTGGTCTGATGTGCTCCAAACCATCTGCTTCCTGGGATTGCCTATTCTGGCCAGTGTTACTTCCAGATGTGGGGGAGCTGCAGCTCCAGATTCTGCTGGGGAAATCAAGGGCATGAGGACAAACCCCAGCAGGGAGTTAAATTAATGTGAAATACAACAGTACCTATTTGAAGACACTACCAAAATGGTCAGCCTGCTGTGAAGTGTTGGTTGGACTGCCTCAGACCGGAGTTTGGGTCTTTTTTCCCTGTGAGATACTGTTTTTTTTTTTTTTTTTTAATGCTGATCAGAAAAACAGATTGATTTATCATGTTAAAATTCAATGGCATTGGAGGAGGCTAAAATCCTTCTATTTCCAAAGCATTTCTGTTATGAACAGCAGGCCCTCAGATGGCTGTCTGTTAAGGGACTGTATGTCTCTTCTTTTGAAGCTTTTATTGGGGAGAGACGCTCCATAAATAGCAGTCTTGAGTGAGCTATAGTTGCCATGGCTGAGATGGAGAGATTGGGGCTGAAGCCTCTGTAGTCAGCATGAAAGCCTGGGTTTCTTTGTGTCACACTCTGAAACACATAACCAGGGGTATTCATAGCTTGTGCACTGCAAGCTCACTCGCTTACTTTGTGTGATACATTACACATGTCCCTGTGCCTGCAGAAAATCAGGGGAGCGATCCTAGGATATTTACTACCTATCACAGAATAAAAACACTCTTCCCAGAGATATTGCCCTGCTTTGAATGAAATGCAGCAGAAAGCTCAATCAAGCACAGAGAGAGATTTGAGAGGAAATGTGGTAATAGTAAAAACTTACATAATCTTATGCTGTATCAGATATGTACACAATGAATAGTTAAGGGGAAGCTATTCATAATTTTGTTACACTTTTTATGATCTTCTCTTCCCCAAACCTACTATCAGCTACTGCTTTGAAGACTGCACTTTATGGGCTTTATAGTACTTGAAACTGCAACATATGACTGCTTTCTAAATATGAATGCTTTTCCTGCAATGAAGGAAAATGTCAAAATGAAGCAATGCCTTACAAGAAACAATGTCAAATGTTGAATTTTGGGTTCCCACTTTGATTTTTCTTAGCCCTTCTTTACTGAGTTACTCAGTTTCCCTTCCTAGTTCAGCTTTCAGGTGTGAGTGTTGAAGCACTGTGTAAATCGGGCCCAAGAATCTGGATTTGGGCATCTTTTCCAAAATGTTTGAGATTGTTTGCTCTTCTTGGCAGAAATGTGAGGTGGCAGGGGTGTTTTTTTTAAGCTGTTGACAGCTAGTTCAAAGTAAAGAAATCATGAAGTAGTGTGGTCCTGGATTGAGAGGCTAATTATTAGGGACCAGGAGCCCAGTAGGATCTGGATACAGTCTCAATGTCTTGGGCTAGGTATTGAGGTGGAGGGAGTCAAAGATATTTCTTGGCAATATGCCTGAGTGGCAGAGAAGTAAACTGGCAGATTCATCTCTTGGGTTACAGTCACCTGACATTTCATGTGAGAAAGCTCTTTTTACAAATCTGTATTGGACATGAGTGTGCTCCCACAGGGCTAGGGAGGAGGAGAGGAGATGCAGCAATTTCTGTAGGTGCTAACTGAAAGAAAAATTGTTTTGGCAGTCTCACTCTGCTGTTGGCAAAGGCTGCGTGCCTCTTCTCCAGGCACGCAGGCAGGGATGCAGGTGCTGGTCCTCTCCTGTTTAAAGCTATGCCAAATAGAGCATGTTTGAGTTTGCTTTCCAAAATCTGAAGAGGCCTGCAAAAAACCTAGATGAAACAATGGGATATCTTCAGTCAGGGAAGGAAAATAAATATAACTTACATCCACAGTAGTTCAGGTATGGGTAGGGATTCTGTCAGGAAGGCAGAGTCTTATTGTTCGTGTTGGCCAACAAGTATAGAAAGATGGCTTTAGTCAAGAAAACATAGGTTAAGTCTTTAAATCAGACTTTAAATGTGTTATATCAGGCTGTTCCAACAACAAGGCAGTAATACACTGCATTGTGCAGCCAAAAGGTGACTGCTGTTGTTATGCTTTGATACTAGAAAAGTTGACAGTGACGAGTGTAATTGTTAAAGCGTTTACCTACACTCTGCCATCAGTTGAACTCAGAAAAGATTTGCACAGAAGCACAGCACTGAGTGAAACTTCCACACTGGTGGAAAGACAGAAAATCGGGTAGTCTGTTTATTTAATATACAATTTCTTTTCATCCAGCTAGGATGTAGTCCTGATGATGGGTGTAACTGAATTCCTTGAGTTTCCTGCAGTTGCACTGTACAAAGCTAATTTAAAATGGAAAAAAAAAAAGTTACGGGTGGGAGGGTTGAGATGTAGAAGTGCCGGAAGGAAGGGATATCAGAATGGCAGGTGTAGTTGACCTCTGCATAAGCAGGTTATCAAGATACTGGCACATCCACCTGCAGCTTTTCAGGACACACTGATCAGAAAAACAAGAGGCAGCCTAAACAAGGAGCAGTCCACACCTGGGCAAGAGCAGAAAATACTCTTTAAAACACTCAGATAAGGAGATAAAAGATAGTAAATCCTAATGATACAGAAAAGTGAGACAGGATGGAGAGAAAAAAAGATCACAATCGTTGTCAGCTCCTAAAGGGTATGAAAGGCACATCCAAACCCAGCACATACTCAGTAAGCTTTGGAGGACACAGGAGACAGGACAAAGACTCGATGGCCTAGTCCTCTGTGTTGTCTTTAGACAAGGGGGTAAAGAGGTCTTGGTGTCTGGGTGTTGGCCACCCCACTTGGACACATGAATCTTAGCACTTGTGAGAAAGTGACTGAACTAGGATTTGTTTTAAAATAAAATGAATTATAAATCAATTATATGTCAATTGTGTTAAAATAAGCTTATGGATTGAGCTTTGCTACACTGAGCTTTATTTCCTGAGGAAAAGCTTTCTAACAACAGAGAAAAGCTTGTTAAGGAAAGGACTTTCCTCAAATTAGGAGGAAGGTGCTAATACTCTGTTGTCTTGTCTGGCTGTTTTGTAGCGTTTGAACGTATAAACAGCCTGAACAGTGCTGTAATGAACTCTACCTAGCATAGTGGAGTAATTGGCTGACACCATTTGCATTAGGAATGTCAAAGAGGGACAGTAATAGGCAGAAGATACAACCATTTTTACTATGTATAATATAGATAAATTACATGGTGAGTATATATTTGAGTAAGTTTGTACTTGGTCCTTGTTTGACTCCAGAAACAAGACAGCAGCAGGGTAGTTCTGAATACTTTTTGTATTTCTGTAATGGTACTATGCCAAGGGCACTGTCAAAGTTCACGAGCAGAGCTAGGTCAACTGTTTGCTGTGAACAATTCAGGAAATATCCCTGGGGTTAAATATACTTCACTCACCTTTTTAACAGGTCAGGCTGTTACCCAAGAACAAGTGGGAAGGTAAAGAAGCCTGGTTTTTTTGTGTTGGTTTTTTTTTTTTCTCCTTCATTTCTACTGATCCAAGGTCAGGTAAATAACTGCCACCAATAAAGTGAAAGAATATTGTTCACTGGTGGCAGTCACTAGCGTCCTCCTCAAACAGTGTGTAAATGTCAGGCTTTATTGTAATGGAAAGTAAAAATTGGCTGCAGCAACTGAATTATCTGTAGGTAATCTCTGCTCTTGGGTCTCTGCATATATGAATTATGAAATATAGGTACTAAAGCATTAGGAACAAAACTGTACAAAACATGGAATATACTTTTTCAATCTCCTATTTCTGGTTTTCACTTGTGCATTTTTCAGCATGTCTCCTCAGTAAGAATCTTCTGATTTTTTAAAAATTTTTTTTTTTAAAAATCTTTATCCCAAATTGTTCAAAAAAATGCCTCCTCTGTGATGAAAATAAAGTTCCTTCTTCTGTCAAGGCTGGGCTTTCATAAATATGACTGAGCTGTTTTAGATCAAAACTTTCAGCAAAAATACTTCCCTTTGGGAAGGCCAACCTCAGACTTTCTGTACAGTATAAAGTCTGGGAATATGCATTAATGGAACTTGGTGTTCACAGGGAAAACACTCATGAAAGAGTAACTCAGCCTACGTGGGGATATGCTGCTTTAACAAGTTTTTGTTTGAAAAATGTGAAACTGTCAAAGTTGAAGTCCTTTACTTAAATGTACATGACTTCTGGAGGAATACAGGCATATTTCACCTGAAAAGCTCTGCTGCCTCCTAGGCGAAAAGGACATGGGCTTGGAGCTTTTGAGTCCCTACTGCACAGGCTGCCTCGAAGGGAAGGACCTTGGGGCACCTCCTCTGTACTAGCAGCTTGGCAAGCTGGGAGGGCTTACCTGCTCGGCACACTGTCGGTCCTGGCCCTGCTGCAGAGGGTCAAGTCTTGGCTGGAGCCCTCAGAATTGCCACGCTCTGTGCTGTTGGACTGAGGGCCCCCAGTACTGAAATGCTGGATCTTCTCGTGCTTTTCCGTCTGTTGAGTTTTCAGTGTCTGACTAGGATCCCCAGACCTGGTGTACCAATACTTACCTTCTGCAAAAATCTCAGAACACGTGATTAGAAACTCTTCTGTGTCCTTTTCTTTTGTATGAGTGAATTATCAGCATTTCCTGTAGTAAAGACTTTCAAGCCAGTCTGCTTCCCTGTGGTTGTTGCTGTCCCTCTCAGCCACGAGCAGGCACGGTGCTGCTGGGCTTTTGGCAGCATGGCAGCACAGGCCCCCAAGGGAAGTTAAACCCTTCGCATTGGACCCTGTGAGCTGCAAGCACATTGGGCGTATGCAGTAGTGTTCTGCTGAAGTCAAAGTTGTTGCATAGATGTCTGCCCCAAGTGAGGATTTAATCTTTTCTACCTAATAGTCGGGTACGTTTTCTGGTGTACATGGTCAAGTAAACTGTTTGGGGCCGGGGGGAGCAAACTGGATGGGTGTGTGGTGGTTTTCTTGGGGGTTTTGTTTCATTTTTAATCTTGCCCAATGCTTTTGGTTTCCTTCCTATTCCTATCTGAGGCATTTAAAACAGTACTAGTTTAACAGCCTCATGTGAAGGGGTTGTAATTTAGGAAGCAGATCAGACTGCTGAATTTTCTTCTATCACTTATTATTTAGGAGCTACACCTCAGCTCTGAACTACAGTGCAGACACAAGCAGGCATGGTTCAGTTGGCAACTTGGCATCATTAGCTATAAAGTATAACACTGGGCTTTGTGTGACAGTTTTAATCAACTTCTCCCTCAAGGTCACCCTTGGCTTCTGAGTTATGGGAGTCCCAAAACCTGCTGTGATTTATTTTGATGAGGCTAAGTCAGTCCATGTTTTCTGGCAGTTTGGCTGTTCTGTGATCTGTAACTACATTGCTTCTAGTACTAAAAATACGCTCTGGACAAATATGCTCAAATAATAGCAATCCATCTTAGCAAATGGCATTAGTTCTTTTATTGCTTCTTTCAGCTGACTTGTCCCTTCATAATAGGAGAGGCTCATTACTCCCATAGGAGGTTCAGAAAAACCATGTTTGTCAGAAAAACTGTTAGCTTTCTCGTTCAACACTTAGATGGTTTGAGAACTGACAAAGGGATTTGTAAAGATTCTTGGCCAGCTCAAGTCAGAGTGAGGAGGGGGAGTTGGGTGCCTGAAAGTGCCCCAGTTGCTCAGCCTAATGGCTACAAAATTCAAAAACATTTATATCTGCTCTTTTCCCTTGTGCTCCTGTTTCCAGATGCACATACAGCAGGGATCAGGAG
The DNA here is from genome assembly GCF_000737465.1 of Haliaeetus leucocephalus. NCBI lineage: Eukaryota > Metazoa > Chordata > Aves > Accipitriformes > Accipitridae > Haliaeetus > Haliaeetus leucocephalus. The sequence continues at coordinate 1,263,122 of NW_010972676.1, forward strand.
GATGCCTTGCAAGGTCAGTGTGTCTGCCTTAGCAATGGTATACAGCTTGTATCAAAAGGATTACCAAGTGGCTGCTGTTAAAATAACTCAGTGGATACTGTGGTGAAAATCTATGGAGTGTTATATGTAGGTTTTAACTGTGGTATAAGGATGAAACTCAAGTTTATCCTGCTGCAATTTTGATGTAGCTGAATATCAGTGTTGTGCCTGTATGGATACCCAGCACACTTAATGAGCAGTTCCTGGGTAGTCCAGGAACCCTGGAGCTAATCTGTGCAGAGAGGACATGTCTGACTCCCTGAAGACAGGGTGATTGACTGAACACCTAGCCAGCCTCACAGCAAAGCAACAGACAGGAGCTCTGCAGCCAGGACTTTTGGACAGCCCCAGAGACTCTCCCAGGTGGCTCCTGCTGTGCACAGACTAACTGGTAGATGCTGCTTGTATGCTGGGGTGTGCTCGTTAACTTCCTGGGCAGAGAAGCCAGGAGCTCCTGGGAGTTCTCATTGTTGACATCTGCTGTAGACAAAGGTGTTGACCGAACTGTATGGAGGTAACTTTAAATACTCAGACAAAACTGCTCAGTAGGAGTTGTCTTGTAGAGCAGTCTTTTTTCATGGTTAAGGTAGTTAAGAGATGGTTTGTACATAATTTAAGGAAATTAATAGATATAGATTATGCCTATACTGGGGTAGTAAAGTAGGTGTGCTAGTGGGGGTGTAGGAATTCTCCAGAATGGTTCAGGGAGTCTTACTTCATCCAGCTGAAGGCACCTTTGCAAGGACACTTGCAGTGGAGACACCCATCACTAGCTGGACAGCAACAGACCATCCAGTTCAAGAGGTTTGGTTCCATACATAAACATTACCCAGTGCAAGCAATACCAATAAATTAGGTCTTTTTAGCAAGCACTCTTGTCTCTGTCTATGCAACAGCATCCATTCAGCACAAGTGGGATGCTTTTGGGTTGCTGCTAGTATCTACCCGTTGTAGACTGTTCTTCAGTGAGCTGGAAGAAAATCTTGTAATGTTAGTGCAAGATGTTAGTAATTGTGAAAAGTGATAAGCATCAAGTTTTCGAAAACCAGAGTCCATGTTGGCTGGTACAGCTTTCTGGCAGTGATTACTTCCAAGCCAATAGTACTGTGGGCACTAGTCATGGGGACAGGAAGCTGCAAGAAGCAGAATGCCTGGCACAGACTCAGGTGCTGCTCTGGCTACATCTGCCTGTACATCTAAAAAAGACACAAGCCCTTCAAAACTACCTAGGTAACTAGGTCGTTGTTGAGTATTACAGCTTAAAAAAGACTTTGAGTATAGGTTTTCTGTACTGCTATTCCTTAGAAAAAGTCCTTCACAGAAACCTTGCCTTTATTTATGAAACAATTTCAGCTAATGATATCTGGCCGATTTGGATGGTGATTCAGGATTTGAATGAAGTCAACAGCTTGTCTGTGATTGTTTGTCAGAGGATGTGTGCAGGCTATTTGCTGCAAGATAAGACGACTGAAAGAAAAAATCATCACCACTGAGGTGATGCAGGAAGACTGCCATCTTTCTCCTGTTACCTATGTTCACTAAGCTAAAAAGATGTATTGTTGCTTTCAGTTCTAACATTCAGTATAGTCAATGCTTCATCAACTAGCAGCCAGACGAATTACTACTTTGTTGAAAGTAGGCAAAAGCCCACCTCAGATAAAGTGCAACTTAAAAAGATTGCTTCTGCCTTAGCATTGGCCAGCATGTCTCCTACACTTCACCAAAATGCTTCACATTAGAAGATTAAAACTTAAGCGAAGGGTGACCTTCTACAGAAGTGTTTCTGCTTATTGCTCCTGCTGAACTTGTCAGTCCTATAGATTTTCTGTTGATTGCTACAGCCACTCTGAAATGGGTCTTCTGAGGCTCTGCTGCTTTGCTCTTCTGCCTGGACCCTTCAATTGAAGGTATTTCATCTTTTTTTCTGGACTTCTACGCACAAATAAAGAAGGAGTAGAAGTCACACTTTTGAGTAACAGACATGGGCCAAAACAACAGCCTTACTTTTACAGACAAAAACTACTGCCTTTATCAGGGAAAGGAAAAGACTTCAAATTTTTAAGGTTTTCCAGAGTGGTTTGCAGACTACAACATTGAGAAGCCTGCACTACTACTTCTGGGAAGAGCAATCTAGCCTTCATTGCTACATGTCTGGACCAAAGTATTCAGAAAATACCTGTGCAGACTCTCAAGACTGTGGTCTTTGCACTTTTCTGGGTGCTCCTTACTGCTCCTTACAATCTGGCAGAGTCAATTTCTTGATAGACAGTGGCTGCTCTGTGCAGCTTGGCTGTCTCTACCATCACTGTGGATATTTGATACTCTCATCAGAGAGTCAGTGTTTGTTGTAAATATGCGTGGGATTCCTGGGTCATGAGGCTGTTTTTAGACTTTTACCCCTGGGACAAATAGCTGATGCAGTACTGCATGGTGCTTCAGAGTTGGGTTCTGCTTATTTGCAGAAGAGGTAGCTCTTAATTCAGCCTGCTGTTCTTATACAGACATTGATGTATTACATTAGTATGTACATATACTGAAGTCTCCTGGCAACTCAAAAACTAATGCTTCTAACACTTCTTTTCATGAATAGACTTTCTCTAAGCAATATTTTATTGTCCAACTTTTAATAAAGTCTTGTGAAGTAGTAGTAAAGCTGAATATGAAGGTATTACCTTTCACCAAGATATCAAATATGTAAGAGGCAAATTACAGCTAGTCTAATACTTCAGTTTGACGGTTAAGCTATCCTGTAACAATACATGCACATGGACCATTCACATATGCTATTGTAGCTGTAAATTAAGCTACATTAAATCTTCAAGCATCCAATGGGAGATTCTTCCCATCTCATCTGTCCTGAATATACAGAGGAGTTTAGTCCAATTAATTTCTCCAGCACAAGAATTATGGAGGATCCTACTACTGCTTTTTAAATAGTCAGATTTCACTAGAGATCAGAGCTTCAGGATACAGTGTCTTGAAGAATCACTCTGGCAATATCTGAAAAGAAACATCAGTGTCATGTTCTTTCTATTTTTAATGCACTTCATTATGGAAACAGATCCATGTTTCTCTGCTGTGTTGTATGTCTGTCCATCTCCCTAGTATTTTGAACTGTTGGATGGTATAAATCAAATGTGACAGAGGTAAAGGTCTTAAAAGATGATTAGTGTCCTGCAAGTTTTTTGTGAAAGTTACTGTCTGGATAGAGAGAGGAGATTCTACTTTATGCCTTTATAAACCTAGTCTGCAGCATGTGTTTAAACTTTATTAGATATAATGAATTTATAGTGAGGGGAATTTAGCTTCCATACTCTAAATGTGGGTAAGACTACAGCTGTTTCCATAGTTTCCAACACTTGCTGAACTGTATGCTTATGCTGAAGGAACTTGGACCTGGGCAGAAAGAGCACAGCAACTTTGCTCTTTGTCAGTGGTAATAGATGTTGATTGGGTTTTGGGTTTAAGTGATTGGTTTTTATCAAAGCAGTCATACCTGATTACTTGTGCTCTACAGAGTGTGATCTCAGTATGACAACCCACCCAGGCTAGTTAGGTCTGCTGATCAGTGTGTATGGAGTGATGTGGGGCAGTTAGGACAATTTTGTTTCTTCTGTTGCTCTATTTCGGGGTGTAAGCTTGTGTACCTCTGCAATGTTGTTGGATTGTGTGGTGTACACCTACGCTCATATCCATTTGTATTCCCTAATGTACCTAATGCACACTGCTTTGTTTCAGACCCTGTTTGAGATAGAATGAACTGCTAAATTGGTGCTTTTTACAATTAAGGTCCCTGTTCCACCCACCCACCCACCCTTCTGACCTTATTCAGTGGCCCAGGAGAACGGATTTCCTGCCCAGTTTCTCTTCCAGACTGTGTCTACATCCAAATGTAAACTGTGGGATGACTTTAAAAATGTCTAATATTATAATTTTGATTAGCTTTTAACTATTTGTTAGCCTAACTGCTGTTTTTAATGCTGTTAATCCCATTTTTAAAAGCAGCCCCAGGGTTGCAACAAAGAGAGTCTTAAATCGGCTATTTTTGTAAGTGTCTCTTGGATTCGTGTTTTCTCTTAAAGGTTTGCCAATCTTTTGCACACACCTGAGTAAGAGAAAATGTAATGGGAGGCACATAAAACATCCAGTGCTCCTATTCACCTTGTCTTACAGCACAAGAATAAAGGAATGCTCACTGACGAGAAGAAACATGCTCGGAAAGAGTTTGGGAAACACGTATCATGACAGATAAATGGTGTGAAGTATTTGCTGTCATGGGAAATCATTAAGGCAAACAGTGCGGCAGGCCTCAATGTCTTAGATACCAACAGCAGCAGAATAATGTAACGTTTGTAGCTGCGGCAGGCAAATCAAATGTTACTGAGCAAAGAATACCAATAGCAAAAGTGGCAAAACTCTTTTGAAGGACATCCTCGAGAAATTTAGGATGGTTAAGATAGGTTTTGTACTTACAACTGATAATTGACAAGTAATAAAAGGTAAAAATTATTTGTTTGCCATAAGAAGCTGAAAATACCCATCTTCCCCACTTGTTCCAGCTACTTTTCCCCCTCTGTTTCCCATTTCCAGCTCCAGGTACTTGCTGTGCTAGACTCTGCCATCCCTGGAGTTTGATGGACAAGAACTGGGAGGAATGAGACACTTTTTTAGGGGGGTGGGAGGTGGGGAGGGATAATGGAAAGAAAGTACAATCTATTGACAAGCAGTGGTTTTGCCACCTCTTTCTCCGGGAAACACTTCCAAACTCCTGACGGACTGTGCCTCAAGTGGAGAAATACTTAATAGCAAGTTTAAGGGACATGGGTAGCAAAGGGCCCTTTGGCTTTGAAAGTCATTAACTGCTGTGCTCCTTTCCCTGGGTTTTTGTGTTTGTGCTTGTAAGCTATGCTGCAGAGCTGTGCCAAGTCATGTGGGAAGGGGAGAACAGTCTATTCCAGCAATGCTTTAGTAGGTGGGTACCTTTCACAAAGGTAATATTTAGCTTTGGTGCAACAGGGCCGGTATTTTACCAGTATGGTTTAAGTATCTTTCAAGTTGAGACTTTTTTCTCTTGGAGTGTTAGCTTGAAGTCTTCATGTCTGCTGTTTTACCATAAGACAGGCTTTCTCAAACTATAATGTGATTCTGGGTGAGCTGGCTGACAAATTTGATTTGCTTTTTGTTTACTTGGAAAATTACTCTCAGTAGATTTTGGGGGGAGGGGATAGGGAGGAAGAGATGCGGTTCTCTGCTGGTCTTCTCCAGCTCTATTTAAAACATTAAATTGCTCGCTGGTGTAGGCAGAACTGCATCTAATGTCTGAAGACATAGCAGAGATGGCTGAGGATGCAAGAAGATTAATTATCCTTTAATACGTAAGACTTACATACTAACCTTTTGCCCTTAGTGCTATCAGTTACCCTGAAGAATAATATCTCTGAAGTTCTCATATAGGCTTTGCTATAGAAAAATGAAACAGCAGTGCATATTTAAACAAGTCATAGCACAAGAAGAAAGTAAGTTACCTGTCTTTTGATTCAAGGTGAAGCTTCTAAGCAAACAAATAGAAAATTGGGTCAGCTATCTCCAAATACAAAATATTTGGGAAAATGGGAAGAAAGGCATTAGACTCATGTTTGAATATAGTTACTCAAGGTAATGATCACCAGTGACCAGTGTCACCAGAGGGTTTCTGAAGACACCTGACACATAGATGGCTCCACATCTATGCATCTCCCCAAAGTCTGCCTTTCAGAAATTAGGACAAAGAAGTGTTGCAGATTCCTTGCAGGTGAGAAGTTTGAGTTTTTTGTAGTCCTCCTGCCTTATAAAACACACTATCTGGAACTATAAGCAGTGTATTTCACTGCTTCTGGTGGGATCTTTGTAGCTGTCACTGGAAGCTACTTATGAACCTGTGTCACCTGTTCCTGACTGTTTTATCTCAGACATGTTTGTTACAACCTTAGAAGTCATGCTTAAGGTGGAGCATAGAACTTAACAGGTTTTCTGTTTTGTGTTGCAATATTTCTGGAGTAATCATAATGTGAATGCTTAGGAAATGGGGTAAATTAATTTATTCTGAAATTTCTGTGGGGACTGAGGCTTTGATCCTGCAATGAAATTCACCCCTGCAGAGCTCACAACAGCATCAGGACCCGTGCTTTTATAAAATCCTCTTTGTCATTATTGGGAAGGTGTCTTCAAAAAATCTCTACATAGATTGGATAGCTCTTTAAAATAATTGGTTGAATATTAATTTCTGTGGCTCAGTGCAATTATATTAATTATGGGGAACTCATTAGGCACTAATGTAAATATTAGAACCTCTTCTGTAACATTCACTGTAATTTAATGCTAATTCACAGAACCATTATTAAACTGTTCATAGCCAGGGCTGCGATTCATTCAAGTGCATAACATCTCACGCAATCAGTAAAACATTTCAGTTAGTAAGCAACGTGCATTATAGTCCACATACATGCTTTTCAACATGTAGTCATGAGCAGTCATGTTTGCAGGCTTCCCATCACAAGTTAGAGAAGGCTCAGAGTAAACTGTCAAAGATTTCTTGGAGTGTTAGCTGACCTGGCCTCTCTCGTTCTCATAACTGCAATAAATGCATGTTTCTGTGGCTAAATTACTGCATAACTTTGTATCTCATGCAATCTGTTTGGAAGCTGAGATGATTACATCTCCTATATAATTTTAAAACTTATGCTAACAAAGGCAGTTTCCCAATCTTGTGTTTATTTTGTATCCATGCACTTCACATTTCCTTGGCATAGGAGTTGCTAAAAGTGGGATTGTTTCTGTTCACATACACAGTTTGTAGTAGTCTGATGCAGCTTGTAATCACCTGATAACGCCGGTGCAAAAGGGGATGACCTAGTTGTTTTTCATTAAATATTCACATCTGTTATTTTGTTAGTCAAGGGGCAAAAAAGTAGAAATGAAGTCATTTTGAAATAACTGGGTGAGGGCCAATGAATTCCAGGCTTTGGAAAATGCTATCTTTTAATACAAAGCTTTCTATTCTGAAGTGACAAAACACGACCCAAAGAAGTGCTGACATGAGATCTGGCTAGAATTTAGGTACCTAAAAGTGCTGTCCTGAAGAAATCTATGTAGCTGCTGTCAAACCTCTGGAAGGGATTTAAAACCAAATCTTAGCTACCTGGAACTGTGCTGGTCCCCAGCCTTGGCAGGCCTGTGTGGAAGCTGGGTGCTTGTCTCCATTCGTGCCCTGAGGAGCTCAGTGGGGTTGATGGCTGTGCTGGTGGAGGGAGGCCACTCACAGCCTTGTGGTGGCTCCTGCTTCTACAATTTCCTGATGCTTTTTTTTTTAAATTTTATTTTTTACATTTGGCTGAGGGAAGCAGAGGGACCTGAATTCAACTGCCTCACCTACCTGAGAGTGTGAATTCATATCCCCTGTTGTCCTGTGCAGTGCTGAAGCCACTGGACTACCGGCAGTTTCAGCTGGAGGTATGCCCTACCTGCCCTTATTGAAGGATTTGGGGATTAGTGGTCCAAATGTATGAAAAGAATGAGGGCAAATGCTTGAAAGGTTGGAAACATGGGTTCTAGTCATCACTTCAGAGTAATTTATATACTCTCTGAAATTACTTTTGGTTAAAATTCTTGCCCCCCTCCCTATCCCAGCAGACCCAGGGAGTTCTGAACCTCTACCTCCCATCCCAGAGGAGTGCAGTGTGGCACACAAGGACAGGAACCTCCTTGGCAGCTGCAGTTTTGTAAGGAGTGAAGAACAGGCCTCCTTTTCTGTCTTCCAAAGAGAGTTGAGCTATAGGTTCTCAGTGCAAAGAGGTTTTGTCTCCTCTCTGAATGTGGGTGTTGGAAGAATAAACTTTGACTTTCAAACTGATTCTTAGCATTTTCATTTTCAAGGAGCTGAAAATATTGAATAACAAATATGCTGATGCCAGGTAGCACTTTACTTGAATGTCTTGAGCTGGGCTGGAAGCAACCTGCACGCTATCTCCGCCTGGGCAGTGTATCAGGAGTGTAGGTATGTCTCTTGGGATCATGGTGCTTTCTTTTCTGTGGTCAGATGCCTAAAAGCTAGCTGATGCACAATCTAACTCCTAGAGACTTTAACGGAAAATTTTTCTGCTTTAGTGGGCTATATTGCCCTCAGCACTAACTTTTCTCCTTTTTAAAAAGAAAGTCACAGTAGCAGTCTTGCTGGTTTAATAAACATAGAATTAAAAGAACAGCATTTTAAGACCTTTTTAAAAATCTTATTTCATTAAATGATCAGTTTGAAATAACTTTACATACCATCTTTAACAGCACCATCTGGTGGCTTTCAGGTAACGTTAACATTAATCATGGCTAGAACTGTTTCTTACAATATTACAGAATATGAAATGTTTGGTTTGTTTTATTAGGAATACCAGAGGACGTGCGTAGATTCTGCATGGGTAAATATGGCATAAAAACATAGACCTTGACATTTTGCTGAAGTCCCACGTGTTCTGAGTATGTGGGGTAAAACAGTGCAGAACTGCAGGGTTGTATGTGCATAAATACTTAACCTGCATAAATATTTGAGTACTAGAAGAGGGATATTTTCTCATTCCTGTAATACGTTTAAAGACTCCTACTTACCATACAAAATCTTCTATTAAAGATTATTTCACGCTCGCTTCTAATCTCCTTACATGTATGTAGAGTCAGGAGAGATCAGTGAAGTCACTGACTGGAAGAACAGCCTTCTGAACAGCGTGGGGAATTTAAAATATATTGAGGGCTTAGGAGTGTGAACTTTCATTTTTATTTTTTCGGTCTTGGCAAACAGAGAAGGTTGGTATCAGAGCAGTGAATGAGTAGGTAAAAAGACAATCCATGTTCAGCCAGGGAAGCTTTGAAACAAAGACAGAAAGTCTTTCTGTTACGACCCTTTGCATAGAACACAGTACTGATGAACAGTTTCTGGAGCTGATGGGTGATGTCCATAGAAATGCCACTAGAGTTTCTGCACAGGAGTTTCTGAGTGGGCAAGGTATCCTCATTGTACTCCCCACTCCCAGTTGATATTCAACATACCAATGTTCAGTGCGCTACTTTTCATTATTGATGTATGAGTGGCATTAAGTGTAAGGTCACACAGATTTAGAGCTTTGTTCTCATTGTAATAACAGCTGATGATTCAGCATGGAGCTCTTGCTTATGTTTTGGTCTCTGCGCTATCTAGAATATCCAATTCGCTCAGTGTTATGTGATCCCTCTGGCTAAGTATGTTGTCAGCAATTATGGTTGTGTACAACAACCCTTGGCATCAACAGCTTAGCAATGGCTTCACTGATTAGAAGCAGAACTTTTGCTTGACCATTGATAAAGTAGTTTGCTCACAGCTTCCAGGACAGAACCCTTTCCAGAGAAGAGCCTTCTATGCCTTCCATTTACTTTGTCCTCTGGTTGGTAACATGAAATAAAGATGACCCAGAAAATATGAAGCTCAAGTGCTTGCAGCTGCTGGTTATTATTTCTAAGGAATGTAGATTAATTTAAAAAAAAAATCAATTTGGAATTTGTATTGGGAAAGACCAAATTAAAGGTTTGGCATAGTAGGTAGCAAGGTGCTGGCCTGGCTGTCTCAAAAGATGTGTGCTCTGTAGCTAACTGGGGCTAATAGGCACGATTGACCAAGTCACTATTATTTCCTCCATGCCTTTTCCTGCCCTCCGCGTACTGTCTGAGTTGTGGTCTCCTGACAACAGAGGGATTTTTTCAGTCTCTTCCTTATTTTGCGTGGCCTAATATTGTAGTGAGCATTATGAACTGCACCCTCAGCAGATGCGTGTCCCCCCACCTCTGATCATTGCAGTGGAGTGTCATCTATTTACAGCAACTTGGAAGGTACCCTTGTCTGGCAGAACTTGGAGGCGTAGCAAATGTAATCCGTATTTTCTCCACAGAAACAGTATCTATTTTGTATATTTCCACTGAGCTTTCTGCTTCATATCTGAAATGAAAGTGAAATAGCAAGTGATGAAAATACTGATGAAAATGATGATGAGGATTTATGTGTATAATAATCTTCTGCAGATATTAAAGCTTTGCAATACTCTTTTTCAGAGATATTCATGAGTCAGTGAGATCTGATGACTTGCTCAAGGTCACATAGCAAGTTTGTGGCAGAGACAGAAATAGAAATTGGATCTTAAAAGTCAGTACAGTATCATATTCATGGGCTTCTATTTGTACAGATACTGGTTGTTACAAACACTGTTACGCTGTATGATGTGGCAAGGCTACACGCTCTGAAGAAAGAGGGAGGCACACCCAGTAGTAAGATTAGCAGTATATACTGGGTTTAAGAATTTGCTTTTGCATCTTCAAAATTGGCATAGCTGTTAACTTCAGTAAAATTAATGTCATACAAAATGTACAGAAACAGTGGTTAAAAGGGTTTTTGATTCTTTATGCCTTGGTGAAAAAATAGGCAAACGCTTACCCCAGGCACCCTCGATATAACCATCCTCACTAACTCGTGATTGGTAGGACACATGTGCAGAGCTGAGCCTACTTGGATAGTAGGAGTCTGGAAGCTATGTTTGTCCTGTATACTTTAAGGGAGCCACTGTCTGTTGTATCAGCATTCAGAGCTGCTTTATTGCTGTATGAAAACTCTTCTCACTTCTGGCCCTAGCATAGTGGCATAAGTTCTTCTTTTCCAAGCAAAAAAGGTACCTTTGACTTAGTGCCAAACAGCACACAAACCTGGTTCCGAATATCAGTCCAAGAGCAGAAATAGTATAATTAGTTTCAGGTTCTGTGCAGGAGAAACAGAAGCCAAATAATCTATCACAGCCATGCTCCACTTCAAGAGGTATGTGGAAATGGGGAAATAGCTCATGCCAGCTTGTTAAAAAGGAAGCTGAAAGTTATAGATGGCATGGATGTGATACTGGAGGCAGAGAACAAATGTTTCCCGCCTATTGAGAAACACTTCAGAAGGGGCGGAAAGGAAGCATCATCACTTAATAGCAGCATGATGGTTACTGTTGAAAGCAAGAGCCCTCTAAAAGCTTAAAGCTTTATCTAAATGAGGAAAATATAAAGGATTATAAGAACTGACAGGTTAAAAGTAGAAATGCAATAAGGCAGACTGAAAAAAGAGTTAGAGGACCATTTGTAAAAGGCATCAAAACAAGTAAGAAATACATCTTCAAAAACATCAGCATAAGGGAGCCTGCCAGAAAAATCTCCAGGGCTAGTGGATGCTCAGAAATGACAAATGAATTCTTTGCATCTGTTTCTTATTGTGAAGAAATGGTAGTTCTCTGTGCTGGAACACTTCTTAAAGAAGAATTCATCAGAAAAATCTCTTTCAAATTGAAGAGCTGGTAGGGGAATTTATGAATCAAATAGAAGAAGTTGCCAAGTAATTTCTTATTAAGCCAAGCTTTCTGTAGGAATTCCAGAATGAGATAGCAAGACTAACTGTGGTGTTGCATAACAGCACTCTGGTACCTGAGGACTGAAAGTTGGCAAATGTGATACGAATTTCCAAAAAGGTAATTGTGGGAAACCGTGGGCTGGTGAGCTTGAGGTATGTACAAGAAAAAAATTGCTAGTTGATGGTATGTTGAGAATGGTATTACTGGATACAGGGATAAACTTCTTGCGGAGTCAAGAGTCAGCCTGGCTTTCGTAAGAAGTCTGGCCGTGCAAAATGTCGGAGCTTTTCTAATAAATTAGCAAACATATCTGTTCTGGGACCCATGGTGGTCAGCAGATGCTTAAATGATGCAGTAAGAGTTGAATACTTGATGCCATTCATTACTGTCCTGAGTAACTTTGAATTATTAATGATGATTGAAGAATTTTATAAGAACCTAGTGAAACTGAGTGAGTGGGCAGTGAAATACAAAGGAAATGTGCTGTCGATAAAAAAATTGATGTACATGGGGGAGGAGGGAATCTGAATGAGAGAGAATTGGGTGAGTACTGAGCTGGTTCTTGAGCAAGATCTTGGATTATGATAGAAATGCCATCTCTGTGTTCAGGAGTGGTCCAACAGGTATGACAAATATTAGAGTTGTTAGGACGGTAATGAGAGCAAAATTGAAGCATCATTAAATGCTTTATAAGCTAATATTAATGCACAGAACTTCTGCATCCTGAATACTGTATGCAGTTATGGTTCCTTTATGCCCCACCCTGTCCCAAATATGCTAAAACTGAATGAAGTGGTGAGAAGGCAGCAAGGCTGATTAAAAGCTTGGAATGAGTAATGAGGCTAGCACTCTTCAGCACGGAAAGGAGACAACTGAGAAAAGTGGTGATAGAGGGCTATAAAGCCATGTTGCATGGAGAAAGCGGGTAGAGATTGATCTCTAATTGAGAAGAAGAGCTGGGGGACATTAAATTAAGCTGACAGGAGCCTAGTTCAGGTTAAGTGTCGCTATTTGCATGACCCATTCTTATGTTCCTTCCTAGTTACCTGGTTTTGGCCACTGTTAGAGGCAGAGTAGTGGGCCGTGTGGGCCTTTATATCTCCTGCTATGCTTGTCTTACTTTCGCGTGAGGTTGTTTGGGAAACCACTGCTGCAACTGTTAACACCAGAACCGGCCTCCCATTGGTATGTCAGCTCATCATCTTTAGTGCCAATTCTGTGTCAGAAACCAAGCAGTTGTGAGTTGGCAGCTGCTTATCCTGACCAACCAACTTGTGTTAAGATTCCTGCAGTAAATTTGTTTTGTCATTAATTCAGAGCCACTCCATGCATGTGGAACAGTGGTGAAGGTCTGAACAGCATCTCCACAGCCACATGTGAATAGCCAGACCCCAGCCCCTCCCCCCACAAGACAGGGATCCAGACTGCTTCTGCAGTCTCGCTGGAGCACAGTGATACAGAGGCAGGAAATCGTAGTCCTAGGCAATGAAACAGGAATGTTGTGTTTTGGTTTGCAGTGAGTTGTGTTTTGGTTTCAGCAGTATTTTGAAAATAAAAATGTTGTACGTAATTCTGAAAGACTACAGAAGCCAAAAGATAAAAGCGAGTGTGTCCCGTATGTTTTTACAATATTAAGACAACTGCAACTAAAGCTGGGTCACTGCCAACCTTTGTCAAAAGGCTATGCTTTTGCATTCCAAGCAACAAAGGACTAAATGACAAAGAACATACTGACCCTTTATATGCAACTGTAGAATGGAAGAAAAATCTCAGAAAGAATTGAAATTTTTCTTTGAAGAGTCTTTTCATGTTAGTTTCAGACATGAAAAGTAAGAGCATGGTACAGGTAGACACCAAACAGGTTAAGGGAATAGTTGAGAGTACGTGTTCGCACATGAAAGTTGCTAGGAATGGTGTGTTTATCTGAAGGGAGTGGTGTTCCTTATAGAGGATGATGCAGTGGAAAATGTTTTGTGGAATTGGTAAGTTTTATTTATCCTTAAAAACCTCAGAAGTTTTGCATTCCTGCGTGCCTGGCTCTCACTGTTTACTTATGCAGATATGGGTAGGTTGGTTTTTAGGATATATAGGTGTACTATTGGACTTTCGTCTTGATATTCTTCAATACCTTGCTGGTGTTCCCTTAAAGATGCTCAGGTAAGGTGGGTTGTGTGGTCTCTGGTTAGGACACAAGACTGATCATCTTACACCTTACGAAGTTGCACCTGAGAAATGTAATAGTCGTGCGGAATTAAGGTTTCCGCAAGCGTAGTCACAGTACCAAGCAGTTGTATGTGTTGTCATATCAATATGAAACAAATTGAATTGTTTACCACCCAGAGATGGGCACTTGGCCATTCAGGTCAAACCATGGCTACACATGCTGCACCATTGACCAGGCATAAACTCTTACAGCTTTATCAATTACTTAAATCAATTTGAAATATTTAATGTTGATTCTGATGGCCCTCAGGCATCTAAGAAACCATCCACATTCATAAACAGCAAACTGGCTTACCAGAACAGAATGTAAACCATCTCAGAAACATGGGGAGGCAAAGATGATCAGTGAAGCAGTGTGGGTTTACCTCTGTCCCACACACGCACAGTATGAGGGAAGGCACTGAACGTAAATGAAAGAAGCCCCAATAGCAATTACAGTATCCTGCATATTCTTCAGAGCAGGAGAGTAAGACCCCTACAACAGGGGAAGAATGAACAACCTTGCTGTCAATGTATACAGTCTTTCAACACAAACTGAAGTTTTAAGGCTAAGTGTCTCTACCCCATCTGTCATACTAGTTTCATGTAGGTAAAGAATATTCTTATTCTTTGCCTAGATTGGGATTACTGAATTCAGAGGATTAGCATGCCGCTGTGTGTCTCATCTCGAACTGATGGGACACCTAGAAAGGTATTCCTGCATATATTTGAGTTGTCATTTTATGTTAGTTCAAGTAGGTGAGAGTCCCTGATCTGAGAGAATCATTTAGGTTGGAAAAGACCTTCAAGATCATCGAGTGCCAAGTCCTCCACTAAACCATGTCTCTAAGCACCATATCTACACATCTTTTAAATACCTCCAGGGATGGTGACTCCACCACTTCCCTGGGCAGCCTGTTCCAATGCTTGACAACCCTTTCGGTGAAGAAATTTTTCCTAATATCCAATCTAAACCTCCTCTGGTGCAACTTGAGGTCATTTTCTCTTGTCCTGTCACTTGTTACTTGGGAGAAGAGGCTGACCTCCACCTCGCTACAGCCTCCTTTCAGGTAGTTGTGGAGAGTGATGATAAGGTCTCCCCTCAGCCTCCTTTTCTCCAGACTAAACAACCCCAGTTCCCTCAGCCACTCCTCATAAGACTTGTGCTCTAGACTCTTCACCAGCTTTGTTGCCCTTCTCTGGACATGCTCCAGCACCTCAATGTCTTTCTTGTAGTGAGGGGCCCAAAACTGAACACAGTATTCAAGGTGCGGCCTCACCAGTGGTAAGAAAACCTGCAGTTTTGTTGTGAGAAGAGGTGGCTCCTTACTGCTGACACTAAAAACTCCTTTTATTCTTGACAGGAGGCACGTAGTCACCGTGTAGCACCTTGCTGTACCCTGAACTTATTTTTAAATTCCTTTCCTTCAGAGTGACAGCCTCCTGGGACTCTGTATGTGTCACAAATTCAGCCAGTTTAGAAGGAGTTCTGCAAATATTTTCAACTGAAGATACTGTCTTTCTGTTGGGATTCAGCACGAACAAATGTGGGATTTGGCATCAAAAGACCGTGTTCAGTCATCACTATACTCAGTGTCATTCAAGAACCTGTTGGTCCTATATCAGTGGTTCAGGGTTTAAGGCCTAAGATGCAGAGAGTTGATAAGTCCTGGCTAAACTCCTATGAACAGAAACTCAAAATTGTTAAACTTTGAGCTTTAAGATTAATATTAAAAAAAGCCACAAGAATTCTCCTTTATTTAAAAAGAAAATTGGTATTTTATCATAATGATGGTTTTTATGTGTTTTTCTGCTATGAACCTAGAAGTGTAGATTAAGAGGGCTGATCCCTACCAAAGGTCGTGGCTTCTCTTGCTACATTGGTGATTAGAACTGAGCTGAGCTATGCCATCTATTTCAGATGAAGAAATGGTAAAAATATAATAAATTGTCTACCAGGAATAGTTGCATGCTTTTTCTGAGTTCCTGTTGATTAAAAATGGGCTTCTTTCCAATGCAGTGTGATGATTTTTTTCTTTTAATTTCTTTCCCACATCATAGAACTTCTAAAAAGCCTTTAATAGCCTTGAAAATGCTTATTCATATCACTGCACAGTATATTTCTTAAATATGCAACATAATCTCATGATAGTAATTTCCAAAGACAGTAGACAGAAGTGGGTTCAAATCTGGCATATACCAATTTCATTAGCTGAATTTGCAAGCAGGAAACAAATATGGAGATACAGGTATTAAAAGGTAAATCAGTACAAATTATTCTTTTCAAATTGTTTTTCTCATTGAGAATTTTAATGTTAGTTCCCCTAGATAATGTAGAAGCTGTTTGGGAGTTATGAGAACAAGGGTGAGCAAGTGCAGTATCCATATACCCTGAAATATTTGAAAGAACATTTTAGTTAATCATGAAGTAGATTATTTTAGTGAAATGTTAATATATATTTTTATGTATAAAATTAAATGGGTCAGGTAGTTTATATTACAAGGTATATTTTTGGTACTTTGGCCCAAAGTACCATTTCCTGTTGGGAAAATGAAAATAATTGCAGGAAATTTTGGATAAAATAAGCCTAATCATTGTTTCTTGAGCGCTCAAAACCTGCCTTTCAGTGGAAATAAGAAATTACCCTTCTCCCTCTAATGCTTCAGAAAAAGTTGTCAGCTTTTTGGACCAAACTTTCTGAGGAAAAGATTTAGCCAGTTTTTGCTAGCTGTAAGTGGAAATGAAAATAATAAACACTAAAAATGTTGATTATTAGACCTAGAAAGATCAGATTCAGTAACATGTGAACTGAATGCTAAAACACTGGCATAGAGCATACGTGGCATGAATCATCCCAATTAAATGGAGGAAATTACTTAACCACATGAAAAAATTATGCCCTCACATGAAAAGCTACTAGTTTGTTTTACTTTTTTTCTGGCACTTTATTATTCCTGAAGCTTTAAAGAACTCCAGCCTCGTAGCTCCCATGATGAGTGTTCTAATTATGAACATTAAGAATGTCTTCTGATTGTTTTGAGTTAGCTAATAACTTGATATGCTAAATAAATCAAGCAGTTCCCAATCCAAATGTAGCGTCTGGCTTTGGAAATACAGCATGCTCCCTCTCTGCTGTGTGAAATAGTCTGAACAGCTGGAACAAATGTTCTTGTCGCTAAATTATAAATTACAGCTGTCGAATAAAACATTTAGTTCCAGCACTCAAGAAATAGATTTTTAAGAAGTCTTCCCATTTATCAGTTTAGCCATTGATTATGTGTGTAAGGTCATTGAATCAGAGCAGTAATGAATGGAATTCTTGATTGCTGAAATACCAGACTAAATGTACCCATAGTTTTACATCCAGGAACTTGATAATACTTAAAAATGCCTCAAAGCATTTAAGGAACTATGCTCTACGTGACCACTTATGTACTGCCTTTCTGATCACCAGTAACATGTTTGCTGAATAGGAGAGTAAGATCAATTTGCTTTTATGAGCTCTTGTCAAGTTTTCAGTGTGTCAAGTATTGCATAGTAGCAGTTTAACTTCCCAAAGGTTGTGATTGCCTTGATGGCTTATGGAGTGGTAGGAGATCAGGACTAGAGTCAGACTGAGCTCCCTAGCATCAACCATGTAATTGACAGCCTTGTTTTCCTTGGTGCGAGAGGCAGGAGGAGGAAGATTGCTGTACACGTTCCAAAATAGATATGATCTACCATCACAGTCTGCTGCTGTTCCTCAGGCTTCTCTTGAGGTGAAACCTGAAATAAGCATATAGATTTGACCTAGTTTTTTGTTTGTTTTTTGAATATCGGTCCCTCTACCTGGTATTTGAACAATTTTATTTTCCACATATGCTGATAGCTTCAGTCTTCCAGTGTAGAGGGGGCTACTGGCTTCAACCTTTCCAAGTTTTGTACCCTTGTTTTCACAAATCTCTACTAATTACGGTTGGTTTGAGCAGAAGATTAAGGAATATCTGCAGGGTGCTTGTGACACTGCTGTGCTTGCATACTGCTTCTGTGATCAAGATTTCTGTTTGAAATTGTCAATTCAGCATCTTTTAGATGCCATTTCAATGGAAATAGCTAAGATATGCAAGCAAGTGTTACAGATCCTTTTGAAGTGATGTGTGGTTGGGAGGAACTATAAGGGAGGAAATAATATGTTCTTGTACTTGCAGAAGTACCTGAAGACCATTTTTCTTAAAGATGTATCGTGGGGTTGACACCTACTGGTTCTGATGCCTTTTATGATGCTTCCTCCAAAGTTAAAGTTTTCTTGCTGGGTATTTCATGAAAGTCTGCATTGGGAAGGTTTTTACAGTCTGAACACTTACATGCTTTCTTTCTCTGCCTGCCTATCAGTCTTGATAAAACTCGCAGGAACCAAGTTATTTTTGATTCCTACGATGCTATTCAAGTAAGTCTTGAAAAACTGTAGGTAGGCTCAAGAGGGAGAAGGGGCACAGTCTTTGCATAGGTTTCTTTGAACAGAAAACCAAAGCTAGATAACAGTTGTAAAGATCTTATCCATGGTTTGAAGTTGGCTATTGTTCTTTTTCCAAATTTCTTTCCCCAGCCTGTTAATTCTCCATAACTGCAGAATTTGCATTCACAAGGCAAAAACTACTTCTACAGAAGAGATGTAGGTTTAACAGATGTAAAAAAGTTTGAGGGACATCATTCTTACTAAAATTTGTTTTAGATTCCATTTCATTATAGTATGAAATCTGAGATGTTTATCTCAGCTGGCTTTTCCATCTTTCAGTATCAATAAAACCAACTTTTAAAAAAACCACCACCACAAGCTAATAAAAGCTAGTAATTACAGCTAGAGCAAGGTGTAGAAATAAGCACTTTTCAGCTGGACAGTAGTTGGTGAAGAAAAGAGGAAGCACTTATGCATCAGGTGTAAGTTGGTAGTTCAGCAATTTATTAAATGAATTAATCCTCTTTATGCCTGAGGAATATAATGAGCTATTTAGTTCCCTTCACCGTCTCTTCAAATGTATTCAGTAAATATCTTTCTGTACACTGCTGGCAAACTCTGTATTCCATACTGTAGTGGGGAATCCATAAGTTGTAATATGCTGGTTTTTTCTGCCTCTATCAGAAAAGCACACAAATACTCTCTGCACAGATTAGTTTCACTTGGAAGTTCACTTTAAGAAAATGTTTCTGGGGTAAACTATGTCATTCAAATTGCAGAAAACAAGAGAAGTATGTTGACCAAATGGGCAAAATTAATTTGCTAGGAAATTGAGTCTGGAAAGAGACATCTCTCTGTCCAAATAGTATCTCAGCTCAATCCTTCAGCTTGAATAACAAATAGTATTTTTGTTTCCCTGGTATGCACCATGAATGCTTTGCTTTTGGGGACATAAATTATGTTTCAAAACTAGAGTGATTGCAATGTTAGTACAGCTTGCAAATTGAAGGCTAGATGTTATCACTCATAGGCATCTGTTTCTTCTGGATATACTTAATACTAGCTTTTGGTTGTATTATGCTACCTCTTGCTCTGGTCAATCAGAGCCACTCATACTTGCTATGTAGCATGTTCCTTACAGGGTTAGATGCAGCACTTAAAATACTCTGAAATTATCTCAAAGACCTTTATGTAAAATATTTCTTTGCAATAAAATTATCACTTACATGGGCTAAAGAATCCTATCCTCCAATTTCAGACTGTGCAAATTCACGTTTGAAAAATTTACATTTTGAGCACTCCTCACTGAACTGATGTGCATATATATATATGTGCACGTTTCCAGTGCAGCTGCAGTTATATTCTGAGGTCTGAAAACAGTATCTTCCAGCCAACAACAAAAGAGGAAAAGAACCCAACAAACTGGGTAGTGCTCAATGGTTTGCTGTAAGCCTGTTGCCGAAAAACTCGGAATAAAGAACTTATCAACACCAATTTAGTGTAGATAAGCAGACACTTCTTTATTGATGGCCGGGTGCGCGGGTGAGTCCTCTCACGAACCACGCACACCTGAACACCAAAACAATACACCTTATATTAAAACTTATTCATACATATTCATTAGATTTCCAAGAAAGGTTATACATATTCATTAGATTTCCGGGAAATCATTAGCATATGTAAGCGTCCTTTACGCAGGTGCAGTGGAGGTCTCTGGTGGTCTTCAGGAGTCCTCTGGTGGTCTTTCATAGTCTTCCTCACTCGTCTGCTTCTTGACCTCTCAGGTGTTTCCAAGCGGCAAACTGCTGTCCATAACGGTTTCCTCAGTTTCTAAAACAAACACTACAAGGCTACCAATCTTTGTCAAAGCTTCTGTGGTTAAATGATTTTAAACAATACTTAAATTCTTATGGTTACACATTATACATTTTCTAAGTTCCTAAGTTCCCATGGCTACATTTCAAACTTAACACTCCCATACCTATGCTTCATAATTTTCTACTTTTTAATCAACCAAACTCCTTTGTAATTAGATTTTAATTTCTTTTATCAAAATATTTGCAACAAGCCCTCTCCTCCATATGGTCTCTTAAGGTTCAGAAACCAGAAGACAAAAAGATGAATTTTTAATGCACATAGGCCAAATGTCAGTATATATTTATTTTATTTGCTACTTAAGTGGTAGAAATGGGAAAAGATGCTTTTTAGCAAATAATTTTAGGTCTCCATCCTGCTTCATCTTTGCTTTTCTAATGAGATTGCCCATGACAGTAGGGAAGGTAGATGTGATTTCAGATGGGAGCATGAGCATGCCTGGAAACAGCTCTCACTTCTAGTTCCAACTAGAAGGAAACTGTAGGAGAGAGACTTGAGCGCTGGTTTCAGAAGGAAGAAACTTACAGATGCACCTAAATTAAGTCGTATTCTGTACTTGTTTCTTGTTCTGTTTCACCTCTCTTCAAAATCTGAAATTTGCACATTTGAACTAAATTATATGTGAACAATGAATTTCTTACACTTGATCATTTCAGAACCATGAAGAATAAAATGAGGATATAGACAGCTGTATGCAGAAACATTTGACTACTAGTATCATTGCATATGTGCTTATGCTCCCTGTACACTAAGAAACAAATACATGTTTGTAGGAGCATGTGATTTCCTGAATCAGTTTCAGGCCTCCTTTATGACTGTTAGTAACTATATAATGGGATCCAATGAGGATGGCTGTCTCAAACAGCTACGTGTTAAGTACAAGCCTATCAGTCCTTTAAACGGTAACACCATTTATTTTCTTGTAGTACGCTTCCTGAACTGTGATGAGTGTACTCACTGTATACTCACTATACTGCTGTACCCTACTTAGAGGGGAAACTATCCTATGTCTGTAAAAGAGAAGAGGGCTGGGGGGTTTTGCTGCTATTGCATTTTAACATACTAAGAATTTCACATTTTTCTTCTTCATATTTTCTTTTGAAGTCAATTATTTTAAATAAGCTCATGAAATATTTTGAAGAATAAATGATTTCCTTACTTTTCCTTTAGTTCAAAGTAGAAATTAAGTAGTGCTGAACTGAACAAACACCCATTACTTTTAGGTACCACAGACTTATTTCCCTATAATTTTTTTATAGGTCAGTCAAGCTGCAAATTACCCAGGAAAGCCCTGAGGTAGACCTTCTGCTAATTATCTGACATGGCTGCCTGCTTTTAAACCAAGAACAGTTGAAAACCTATGCTGTGGTGAAGAAGGAAAAAATAAAAGAAAAGAGATTAAAACAGTTGAATATGAAAAGAACTGTTTGTTTCATAGCTGTTCTGAATATGGTCCAATCCTGGAGGCAGATTGTGGTAAAGACTGAAAATGTTAACTTAAGAGAAGATTAAATAACCAAATATATCAAGTTTGCTGAAATAGCAGAATATGCTTAGCATATGGGTAATAGTAGATAGCTGTCTGTCTATGAGTTTTTGAGTGAATTTTCATCTATGCAAGTCACTCTAGGTTCAAGTTGTTTGGACATGGTCAAAGAGAAGTAAAACAAACAATATAGTGTGGTCCTATACACTGTTACCTCACATTTTCCTTCCTTCTGTCTGTCTGTCTGTCTGTCTTCACAATCTGTGACTTGGGAGACCTAAGGCATATTTTATAGCTAGATTAACTGCTAGGAATACTGTGTGTAGTGCATACAACTTATATTCATTGGTTTTTTTCTAGTGAAGAGACATTATCAGCTGTTGTGCCTACAGTGTGTTCTCATCCATTAATCATTCTTATGTCCTCTTCTGCAGATATATCCTTGGAAGGCATCAATTTTACTGGAAATCTGGAAAATTTTCCTGTTTCGTTTAAGAAGTAGAAATGTTCATTTCACAAGTTCTTTGAACTCTCTTCTTTAGTAACACTGTGTTGTAACTCTGATACCTGAAGGTAAAATACACCTAAGTGCTTTAAAAGGGGAAAAACTAGCAGCTGAAAGAGCAGGAGACTTTTCCTGCACAAGATTACTATCTGTTCTAGCATCATAAAGAGGAACTATTTGAATGTTAATTGGCTTAGAAATGTAACTTCACAAATGTTAGTTTCAGCCTTATCTTCTGCAGTGTTCTAAGCTGACAGCTAGGTCTAAATAGCAGAAAGGCCCGAAAGAGGTTAAGTCTGTACAAATTACTTACAGACACTTGAAAATGGGACAATGTACTAGTGAATTGAGTCTCAGTTGTTTACCTTCTCATTCAGAAATCTGTTAGGTCCAGTGGCAGCAAGTTTGCAGTATGAGGTGTTATATACAATAGTATAGTGGATACACGTCCTAGTGCAAAACCTGTGACTTTAGGCTACTATAAACATAGCATACTGGTTATACATGCCACGCCTTTGGGAAGCTGCCATTCTTTAACACTGAGATCACTGTTAAGGTTTACATTAGGATGCGAGTTGCAGGAAACATAGCTGGAACAGGTAGAAACTGCTTCTGGGGTGCTCTGTCTTACTGAAAGTGTTGTTCAGTTGCTGCTGGTTTAACCTCATCTGTCCTGTTCCTTGCCTTCTGCCCCACTCCCCACCACGTCACCCTGCCCCATGTCAAATGAAGCAAAGGAAATAGCAGTAAGAACATTGTGATTCATTTTCATGCCTCTGGGGTTAGGGGGGGCTTTTTTGTTGTTTTGATTTGCCTTTTTTATATTGCATGCTCGTTTGACACTGGTTTAAGCTCTTAACTGTTCATTTTATGTAAATCTACCTCTCTGGAGTTGCTCTGGGTCTGGTCTTGCAAGGTGCTGAGCACTGACCTTAGAAAAGCAATGTAAGCAGTTGACCAGCCATGGTTGCAGATATGACTCAGATACTGAAGCATTTGCTACTTTAGAGCCTTTTATTGCTCAAAGGTGTGTCTGTAAGGTGGTCTTGGTTTTAATTCCGTTTAACATATTCTCCTTTAACCTGGTTTTTTTTGTATCTTCTGAAGAGTGGCAGATAGTTGGCTATCGTTATAGGTTCTTTAGTTCATTAACTTCCCGTTAATGGTGCATAGTGTCTGTCAAGTAAAAATGTTAGTTATAAGGTAGACATGGTTGCAGTTGAGCTTGAGGTTCCCTCTCTTGTCCTTTCTAATGAATTAGTCTATAGAGTGGGAATTTTGCACTGGTCAAAACTTATGTATGTGTATCGAATAAATGCATGTAAACCTTAGTCCATTTTAGATTCAGTGGGCCTTCTAATCCACTGGCACAGGGATATATTCCATCCCACTAACTATGTTAGCTTTTAAATGAGCAGGTCTGATCATTAGCAGAAGACTTTCTACTTGTGTGTCAACACAAATTTGAAGAATTTTTTATTTCTTATGAGAATAGAATTGACTGTTAACTCTGTTTCCTTGCAGTGGTGGTTCCTGTTACATAGGATAACTATTTTTTCTGATTATAGATACCTGTCCTAAGACTTTTTTGGAGACTTGCACTTGGGAAGCTCTACCAGGACAAAATAAGATATTTCTACAGTTTGCATGTCTGATAAATTCATTTTTGGGAGCAGTTTAATATATTGGTGGGATTTAAAGATGTGCTGAATCTAATCTTCCAGGAGTTGAGGGAAATATTCATTAGAATGCGTTGTCTCTTGCTGAGTTTGACCTTCACTACTTTGCTGGAGTGCACTGCAATTTTTTAGCTGCTTTCATTCTGCTTTTCCTCCTTGGATGATAATAAAAGTGAAGCAGTTTGCATGTCCAGCCTTAGTTCTCCATAGTCTTGATGCTTTCCTGCCATTCAGGCTCCTGCTGAGGTCAGTGTCCCTGTGCCTGTGTCTTCAAATCTCCAGTCTCTTTGTCTTGGCTTCTAGTTTTGACAAGCAGGTAATGAAGCAGTTTTGCTTTCTGTATTGCCCTCACGCTTAGGAGCTTGTGCTGTGTATTGGTTTGCATAGTAATGTTATCCTGATTTTTAGAATGTAAAAGGTTGACAGTTCCTGCAGTCTATGCTTTCTGCCGAAGCAGAGACTCCTTTTTAATCATCTTTATTATTAGAAACTCTGTTCAATCCTGTGGAGGAATACTTAATACTAGCACCGGAACAGCAGCAGTTTTAAAACTAACAATTAAGTACAGTGCTGGCACTGGCCTGACGAACACCCAGTCACATATGTAGGGCCAGGAAATGGGGGCAAGAGACCTTCTTTCCTCTTTTCCAACTCTTAAAGTTAGAAGTGTGTTCAGATAAGTCTTCCAAAGCCTAAGTGCTGTAGTTTTCACTTAATTTACTTGGCTAACAGAGCAGGTCCCTAGACTGACCCTTTCACATGTGGAAATATGCAGTTATGAATAAGTTGCCTGCTGTTCTGGTGTCAAGCCTGTGTCTAGACCAGTTACATCACAGGGTGCAGTATCTCTGCAATCAGGATAATACACAGCCTTGCAGTTGCACTCCTGATGCTAGAAGTCTCAAATTGGAACACCAGTTGTGTATCCCAGTAACTTGTTTTCTGTCTTTCCAAATACTTTGGAAGATTGCTGTGTTCACCCCAACAAATGCAGTATGGTAGCTCCCACCATGGAAAACTGGAAGCCAGGTCTAAGCGCACATTACACTTCAAAATTTGATACTGATTTATTACCACAGTTATACATTCTGTGAAGTGAAGTGAGCATTCCTGAGCTTTGCTGATCATCTTTGCAAGTCTGAGTTTGAGTCTAGGCACAATACATCTTTCTGAGAGAGATGAGGCGAAGGACCATTTTAGTCCATTGAGTGGGCACTGGGTCTTTTTTTCTGCTTGTGAACCTTTAGAAGTGTTGCTCATCATTGATTAATAGATGAGGCTCTGAAACACCTATAATTAAGATACTGTTCACACTGCCATAATTACAAGATAAAGCAATTTTATTAACCAGGATTATTTATTGGTCACAGCAATCAAAGCTACATTTCAATTAGTCACAGGAGGACCTGACAGAACATGGATCTTAACATAAAGTATCGAATGTGTCAATTTGTAAACCTGTCATATTTGTCATGGTGGCAGTAAATGGTGTTAAACTGCTTTTTCAATATATTCATTAGTGATAACCTTTTGGGTTGATACATCTGCCACAATTTTTACAATATTTCTTGTTTTACTTTTTTAGGCACATCAAATATGAAGATTTAAATTAGGCTAATTAGAAAGAATTGGGATTTTATTAAACACAAATTAGGAATATTCTTTAACTGCTTTAGGTTATTAAATTTGGCGCCTAATGTATCTCAGCCACTATCTCAAATTTCATCAAAAAATACTTGTTTTAGTTCTCAAACAAAATCTGATCCTGTAACTATTAAAGGAAAAAACTAGAGTTAAGAGAGGCTCTTGGCAGTTTTGAATTGTTTCCAATTATGAAATTCTTTGCCATGCTGCTGTTTCTTTATCCTCCTCCACCAAAGAGGACGTTTTATGTGTTTAGCAGGGAGTTCAGAATTAGCTGTGTGAATTAGCAGATGATAACTTAGTTAATGATCATGTAAGCAGAGAATGTAGCTCATGATTGAATTTTAATTTGGACCTTTATTTTCTGGTTACTTTAATGACATATCTTCCATGCCAATATATGGTTCCTGAGATAAGATTTCTACAGAGAAATCTTAAATTACAGTTTCTTGTCCGAGGAGCTGCTATAGTCCTCTTGATTAAACAATAGGGTTAATTTCAGCTGGCATTGACTATTACACTTTCCTGAAAATCTGTTATCATGCAGGCTCAGGCAGCAAGGTTGAGAAACACACAAGAAAGGATACTAAAATATGCCACTGCATCAAAGTGAAGCCAGCTCTGTAATTCAAGTAGGTTTGCTAGCAGTATACTAAATCTGGTAGCACAATTAACAGTAGTAATGGGCATGTGGCCGTAAAGCCTTGGTATGGGCTTGTTCTGAATGTATACAGGACTGGCATAGGTAACATCAGTTGCCAGGTGTGGGGTTTGTAGTACTGTGTGTTGTGGTTTAGGCCCAGCCTCAACTAAGCACCACATGGCCGCTCACTCACTCCTCTCCCATGCCAGTGGGATGGGGAGGAGAAAATACAATGAAAGGCTTGTGGGTCGACAAAAGGACAGGGAGGGATCACTCACCAGTTATGGTCATGAGCAAAACAGACTCATCCTGAAGAAAAAAAAAAAAATCCATCTAATTTGTTACCAATCAAATCAGAGTAAGATAAGATTTGGTTTTTTCTCATTAAAACACCTTCCCCCCACCCTTCCCTTCTTCCCGGGCTCAGCTCCACTCCCTATTTTCTCTACCTCCTCCCCTGCAGTGGTGCAGGGGGACAGGGAATGGGGGTTGTGGTCAGTTCATCACACGTTGTCTCTGCTGCTCCTTCCTCCTCCAGGGGAGGACTCCTCAGTCTTCCCCTGCTCCAGCGTGGGGTCCCTCCCATGGGAGACAGTCCTCCATGAACATCTCCAACATAAGTCCTTCCCATGGGCTGCAGCTCTTCATGAACTGCTCCAGTGTGACTCCCTTCCATGGGGTGCAGCCCTTCAGGGAAAGACTGCTCCAGCGTGGGCTTTCCACAGGGTCACAGCCTCCTTCAGGCATCCACCTGCTCCGGTTTAGGCTTCTCCATGGGCTGCAGGTGGGCATCTGCTCCCCTGCTCACCCTCATGGGCAGCAGGATGACAGCCTGCCTCACCATGGGCTGCAGGGGCATCACCTCCTCCAGCGCACCTCCTCCCCCTCCTCCTCAGTGACCTTGGTATCTGCATAGATCTTTCTCTCACATCCTACTTCTCTTTCTGCTGCAGGTTTGTGTTTTCCCCTTCTTAAATATGTTCTCCCAGAGGCACTACCACTGTTGCTAATTGGCTCAGCCTTGGCCAGATGCAGGTCCGCCTTGGAGCTGGGGAAGCTTCTAAGCAGCTTCTCCCAGGAGTCACCCCTGTAGCCCCTCCCCCACTACCAAAACCCTGCCACACAAACCCAACACACTGTGTTTGACGGTGAACTCTGTTATCTAGGTTGGTGCTGGCATGAGTATGCCTATTGCGCTCTGCCTGTTCCCATGTTGTGCTGGGTAGACAGGAATAAAGCTTACATTCTAAACTAAGATATTGTTTCATATCTCATCCTTGGCAAAAGGTGCTGGACATGCTTATGTGCCCCAAACCACCTGAGGCTGTTGGTGAGGCTTTTTACTACTTAAAAATAGAAGTTTATTTGTACATACTACTTGTAGAAACTGAACAGCAAAATCTTTCCTGGGACTTCAATCAAGGGAACATCTGCTGTTGTCTTTGCTGAGTGCAACAGTCTTTCTGGCACATTGATTCTGTAGCAACAGGCTTGAATTTTACACAGGTAAAATACAGCAAATGTTTTGAAGCCTGAACTTCTTGAGCTGTAAATTTACACGTCATGACTTCTTGAGCTGTGTCCAGTCAAGTGGTGACGATACAGCACTTTCCTTTCAGTAGGAGACAGAAAGTTTCAGTATTGTCTAATGCTAATGTGGAGCAGATCCCAGGTCCCCTGCTGATGAGTACAGGGAAGTTAGAATTTATGTTGAAAGCTGTAAGTAGTGCAGCAGCAAAGCAGAAAATTTCCAGCCTCAAGTGAACACACACAGTATTAGTTCGATGTCTTGATGCAATGCTTCAGAGAAATAGAAATCAGGAACAGAAGATGATAAACCATGTAATTTGTTTCCTTGCCAGTGCAAGATGGTTCTCTCATATTTTATTGAGTCTAGTTTCAAACCTTTTGAGGAACAGAGATCACAGTAGTTTCCTTGAGAGCAAGCCAAATGCTTTTCACTTGTCAAGAAGCTTTGCTTGCTATCCATCCTCATTTCTCCCTTCTAGTTGTACCTTCGGGCCAGCCTAAGTTTCTTTGTTGTTGTTTATAAGCATCGCTGGTATTTTCCTATCTCGCCATTTGACAAAGGTGTACATATTCATCTTACTTTCTGACAAATTTTCTCCAATCTCCTAGCAAATTGAAAGGAATTTGGAAAAGGTTTTGTCAACATTTGTTTAGGGATGGTTGGAAGACATGAGGAGAGGGAGGATATCACAGTCACTTTCAATTACACACTTCTGAAAAGAAGAAAATACTATGACCAATTCTGGCTTAGTAGTGAAAGTGGTGCAACAGTTGCAAAGGGGGGGGGGGGGTTTGGTTTCATTTTTACTTTGTCAGTTTCTAAAACTTCAGCTGCTTCTATCTAATTTTGCAATTTCTATCTAATGCTCAAAATCTTGTTTATGGGCACAGAGGAAGCACCACCTTATAAGTAAAGGCAAGAATTTTTTGTTAGTATAATTGAAATCTTGAGAGTCAAATCTTTATTAGTGCAGATCTAACTGTTACAGAAGAAAAACCCCAACAATGCAGTTAAAACTGTTATATATGCACTTCTCTGTCTCTGCCCCTTTTCCTGGGTGGTGCACTCCCCCTTCCGCTGCCCCTCTGGGTCCTAACCTCGGTGGATTCACACCAGTGTTGGAGTGGTGGAAACTTTGCCAGGAGGAGTGGGATGCTCATGTTGTTGTGTTGCTTTGTTTTCCTTTCCTTTCTCACTCTAGGATCCACTCGGAAATGTTTTTACATGTTTGCTAACATTTTTAAACCTTCCTTTTTCTTCACTGGTCCACAGCTCTGGGTTAGATCCAAATTTATTATATGGGGTACCTTTTGCATATGTTAGGTGCTGTTTCTTTCTTCACTTTGTTACCCCTAAAGCTAGTTTTGTCCAGGTACAAGTCTGTATTTATTTTTATTTTTAAACTGATCACTGGTGAGTTGTTTCTAGCTGTGGGGTCTACAGTGCCAAGCCTGTGCCCCACCTCTCATCCCAAGCCTGTACTCCTCTACAACACATCCTCCGTCTCTGCTTCACAAGGCCTGTGCTGTCACACCAGGCCTTTCTCTCCCTACACTGTGCTGGTACCACACAAATTGGAAGTACAACTGATTAGCCGTAGGTAACCCTGCCAATTAGAGAAATTGCTGTCATGGCTAAACTAAGTAAAGCTATAGGCAGGTTAAGAGAAATGTAGACAGAGCAGGCCTGGAAAGCCTTGGTCCTGAGGCCTTGCAAATTCACTAGGAAGCTCATGGTCTGTTACTGTATTGCAGGGCTATGTGGCTGCGCCAAGAATGCAACGTGTGGTATTGCAGACCTAGTTCTTAAGCATCTGAATCTCTCCGGCTATCATCTAAATACCTAGCTACTTAGATTTCTCCCCAGCTGTGAGTTTGAGACTTTGATGTATCCAACTGGGATACCCTGGAGACTATTTCTATTACATTTCAAACATAATTTGAAGGTTGAATGCTGATCACTCCCTAGTTTTGCTTTACCTTTTGCTGTAAATGTAACTGCATCTTATGTTTTGTCCTCTACAGGTTTCATGTTTGCCTGATATTTTGGTTTGATTTTTTTTCCTTCAGCAGTCTGTTTCTGTAATTCTTGCTTGTATTCCTGGAGTCTGTTTAAAACTTAAGTTCCATTTTCAGCAGAAATAATATTACTGTAAATTCTGCTTTAGTTTGTTTCATCATACTGCATAAACCTCATCCAGAATGCTCTAGAAGGTGCTAAATTAAAGCATTAATTACTCCATTGAATATGCTTCCCTTTAGCAGTTTAGCACAATTTGTTCAGGTTTGGGTTTTAGTGTTTTAGTCTAGGGTTTTTTTGACTTTGACTGTAATAATAATCAAAACCAAATTCTGATGTGGTTACAGGTAAAAATTGCAGCTATGGCAGTGCAAGTACATTAATACAAGTAATGCCATTTGTAATTATATAGAACCCTTGTATGATTGTATTTATGTGACTGTGCCCATATGTGGCAGGTTGACCCTGGCTGGACAACAGGTGCCCACCAAAGCCGTTCTATCACTCCCCCCTCCTCAGCTGGACAG
>NW_010972676.1:1294124-1329161 GCF_000737465.1 Haliaeetus leucocephalus
CTTCCAGCAGCTTCTCACTGAAGCCACCCCTGTAACCCCCCCACTACCAAAACCTTGCCACACAAACCCAATACACCATACTAAAGGAAGGAGATGTATCTGTGTGCTTGGCATGAGTCTTTTTTTTTTTTTTTTGTAGGAGGCATTGCTCTAAATTTGTGTGTATGTAATTCATATTGTATTTTATACAAATATAGAATGTGCATATAACTTACAGTGATGGAAGTAAAGTAAGAATACTGGGTTAGGAGAGAAAATTTAGGTAAATTTCATTTCATAGATATAGTGGGTCTAGCCTGAAGTCTAGTCCCTATGCTTGAAAGTCTGGCCTTGAACTCTCTTTAAAAAGTGATTCTTAATTTCCCAAAGGCTCTGTAAAGACATAGTAACACAAAGAGATGGGATATAGAACAAAAGCAACTGTTGATTTAGCTGTACATTTACTGAAAATAGCATATGGAATTTTAACACCTGACTTGTTCTCTCCAAGGAGTAATCAAGATATAAGAACATCAAGAGATGTCTTTGCAGATAATTTCTCCGTTCCTCAGACTGTATGTTTCTCCCCTGAACTGCTCATCTAGTTTCTCTGCAAAGCTTAGCCATGAGTGTGTATACTCAGGCCTGACTGCGTGTGTATGTATGTGCACATGTAATAGTACCAAATGGTACCTTTTTTTGTCCAAGTTACTTTACTCAGTATAGGAAAAATTTTCTTTTCCTGTTTGTCATTATGAAGAAAGGTCTGCCATGTGTGAAGCATACATAATTAAGCTCAGAGGAGAAACCATCTTTAACACACAGTAAGAGTGTTAAAAGTAGGGGGGTTTTGCATTATACTATTGTCAACATATTTTAACACTATAGCAAGGGGCTGAAGTCTAGGGAGCTGCTGTAGATGATGCTTGTCTGTGACAGATCAATGAGCTCCTATCTTGTGTTTATGAAGATAAAAGTCCATGTCTGTAGTACATGTGTAGCTCACAGTATGGCCAGCCTCAGTATGGCTGCTTGTTAAAGCAGCAACTCAGATGAGCAAAAATTGAGGTGTTCACTGTTTTTCAACTTGCTTTTGTTCAGTAATATAGAATGCTAGATAAATGTCCTTGATTCAAAGTGCAGAAAAAAGTATGCCCTTGAGGCAGTTGAACAGGGGAGCTAATGAAATGAAGTTAATCCTCTGGAACAAATGCATGGTATTACTAGGGAAAGATTCCTGTTCATTTCCTATGTCTCTTGCTTGATGGAATATCCAGTAATCCAGTAAGGATTTTAGGCTTCTTGGCCTACCTTGAAACAGGTTGTAGCTCAGACATTTTGCAAGACTACAGAGTGATTGGTGAGATTGAATTAGGAATATTATAGGTGTGTTGTGCTTAGTGTTGCTCTGAACTCCGATACTCTCTTAAGGTATGTGTTTCAAAGATTTGCTTTGCTATGCTACATTTATACCCATAACACCTCCTCAAAGGAAAGCACACACAAGACATAAATGCAACATGGGTACAGGATAATGTGCCTTGGGAGAAAGAAGAGGACCAGAAAGCATGGTGGGATTATCAAGAGCAGAATCAAGTGTGAATCACTATTAGGAGCATAGATGTTACTCTCCAGAAAAAAATTATCCATTAAGTGTTTGCATCTGGGGAACAAATGACCTGCTCAAGCCATGCCATGGAAGTGTAGCTAGAGATGTGCAGTCCCCTGGGGTTTATATTGCCCTGTGCTGTGTCTGTCTGCTGGCCCGCAGAGAGAAGCTGAAGGAAGGGCATGCCAGAAACAGCTCAATTGTTACTCTATTCTCTGAACTACCTGTTATTCTCATCATGCGTTGACAGTCTCTCCTCTGGGGATCAGAATAAAATAAAACAAATCTGTCCCTTGGTCAAACCCGATTTTTCTCTGTGTAGGCTGTTTGTGATGCTGTGGCCTCAACACATGTGCACAGACCCCAGTCACTGGGGCCTGTTCTCAGGAGATCCCATCTTGCTCTTGGTTCTTACTTCCTGGCAGCAGGCAAGACAGGTCTGAGCTTGCAAGTATATATGCAGCATCTGGTAAGAACCTTTAAAACAGAGAAATTGTTCAGCTGAATATGCAGATCTAGTACTTAAAGCTCTACTGATACAGATAGCGTGTCCGTTACACTTGTGGATTCAAAGATACTAAGCAGAGTATTTGTACGTGCAAAACATCTATTTTTCTTGGATTTGAGAGAGTAGTTACAAAAATAGTTGTGTGACATTTGTAAGCAGATGAGGCAATTAATTATAGTACAGCATATTGAGCATTGTATTTAGGGAAGCTAGAGTTTAAAGTTTCTGGACTCTTAGCTGTGGCACAGCTGTGCTTTCAGAGTTTTTGTTTTGCCATTAATATATTACTCTGTGATACTTGCTCAGCTTTCTGAATTTAAGGAGACTGAATGACAGTTCTGCTGTTGGATCCAGGCTGTGTCTGAGAGGCCAGAGTCTGGTGGCTGTTAAAATAGGCCCACTGTGGTAAGAAAGCCATTGTTCATCTTTTCAGTGTCTGGTTCTGTTATATGAAGATGGCTTTTCCAGTCCAAGTTGTTCATAAACCCCTTGGACTTACTATTCTGAAGTGTCCAGAAGGGAGACACAGCCAAAGGAGGTGAGCCCCAAAGTAGATAGCAATTGTAAAACTGTACCCAGCTCACAGAAGTGTTCCCTTTCAGATCAGCCTAGAGAGAAGATGGCTTGCTTGTCAGATCAGTGGGCTGTGTCTAAATTGACTAAACCTTTATTTAAATAAATGATTGGCATAAACCATTATCTTCAGTTTTCAAGAACTGACAGGTAGATAATTAAATGCATTATGAATCTTTCCAAATGTATCTCAAAGATACATGTGAGGTTTGTAACTGAGGCTTATTCATGTTAAAACTGCAATGTGTAGTAAATAAACTTGGATTTCAAATAATTACAATTCATTTGCTATTGTTTGATTATGTAATTCCTGTAATATGGTTTACTCCTTGATTGGATTACTTCAGGTGCTATTAAAGCATTAATTTTACAGTACTGTATACTCCAGTGACTCCAGACCAGTTCCGTTTTCAGTTTCTATCAATACACCACTCCAACCAAGACCAGGTTCCCTTTCTGTCAAGCATCTGTACACTCGTGAAGGTCAGTGGGCTCTTTGGAGGTAGGAATTTCAAAGTGGGTGAGAATAAAGGGCAAAGAGGTTAAGTGACTGTCCTACAGGCAGGTGGCACCTCGGTAGCGGGGCATGCAGTTGAACGTAGGCAGATTTCCAGTCCTGAGGGCTCTCTAGCATCACGTTATCTGTGAATGTCTGTGCTTTTAACACTTCTGGATTTTTAACGTATGGAGAAGTAAATGTAGTGAAATCAAGGCTTATTTCTCATTCTTAACAAATTAATTTTCTGCCTAATGAGAGCAAACTACTGTGGAATGAAATGACCTGAATAAATTCCTATCAGAAGGCTTTTCTAGTCTGTGAAGTGAGCTGGCAGTCCAGTTATATTTTCTAGCAGAGATGGATTGTATTTGGATTTCATACTATCAAATTCAGCTGAAAATGAAAAAGGCATGGGAAGGGTTGTACCTTCTGTACTACCTAGCTGCCTCAGACCTCAGCTTAAGGAGATAGGTATCAGCAAGGCTACAAGACAGTACCATTTATCAAGGTATGGGGTTTTTTCCAGGCAGGGGAAAGTTTCTAACTTAGTGCTTTTGAAGAACTGTAAAATTTTACTTTGAATCCCAAAGTCATGCTATTTATTGCAACAAATTTGTATCTATTACATTTTCTATATGTAACACTTACCTGTGTACATTCGAAGTTGATAGAGGAGGGCCGTATGAAGTTTTAAATGCTGACAGTTATGAACATGGTTGTTAGAAAGGTCTGGATTTATCTGCTTTTTCATTTAAGCGTTCTATACAGTGGCAGAAAAATCAACAGAGTTCTTAACAAAATGCTCATTGAGGTTTCAGTCTTCTGGCCAGAAGAAACTTAAACATACTTTAACTTTTCTGTAATAATTGAAATGTGTTGCTAACATCTTGCCCCCTCTGTAAGTATATTGCTCTGCAAAATGGGTAATTCATCCTTGGTTTAGTTTTGCTAACAAATGTACACAGTCTTTGAAAAGTCAGATATTCAATGCTTCTGTCTTGACATTGCTTTCCTCAGCTTTTACAGTGAAAATGTGTCACTCATTTATTTGTGCAACAAAGTTGTATCTTTTGAAGTGCTTACTAAACTGCAGTTGACTTTGAAATGCTGGAAGTGAATGTTGCTGTTGCAGATGTCTGTCAATCCTTCCCTATCAGTCTGAAAGCTTTTTTGGCAAACGGTTTGAAAACTAATGAGCAGCAAATGCAGAAATAGGAATATGCTTGTAAACTGTAGAAATTTGATCACTTTTTGTGCTTATGCAAGTTTCTTTAAAGATAGGTGGCAATAGATTGCCCATGTTCTTTGGTAGGAATATAGAATATTTTAAAGTCCGCTATGAAAATCCATTTATTGTTTTAAGGAACTAGGTTGTTGGGAGGTTTTTTCCACTTATGTCTCTGAGGAAAGTGTTCGGGTAAGTGCAATACAGAAAGCAGAAGATACCCAAACTCTTGTTGACATTATAAAAAGGATGGAAAATACGTGATGTTCTTTTTTTACACAAACATCTCCTGTTTTTCAGGGGCTATTGTGATCTGTGGGCTAGAATAGAGGAATCCTCAGTAAGCCATGCATATGCTTCTTAATGATAAGCAATGCCAGAGAAGGTGCTACTGTGAAATGGAATACCATTTGCCTAATTTAAGGCAACAATAAACTGACTTAAAAAACACAGTGGAGGAAGGCTAGACTGTTTAATTTGTTTGCAAGATATTTTTCTGAATTATGCTGGTTACTTCTATTAAGAGGAACAGGAAAATGCAAAAGCTCTTTTTCTGGGGTTTAGTTTATGTCCCTAGCAGAATTCAATATTGAATTGATAGTAGACCCTTTTCAGGAGACTCATGCAGTGGTGACCTACAGTGCTTTCTCTCAGCCTTTGTACTCCAGCTATACTTTCTGTAGTGTATGGAAACATACACCCCTTCCCACACATGGGCCCCTGCCCCTGCTCTCCTTGACTGAGGCTTTGGGCTGTTACTGAGCTGGCCAAAAGCGGCCATGACCAGCACAGGGCAGTGCTGGTGGCCTACTGACCGGCCCTGGCAGCCTCCTGCTCTCCAAGCCCTGCTGGTTATGCCCAATACAGCAGTTTTTCAGGTAGGGAGCACCTCTCCTCTCTCCGTAAGAGGTTCTACAGTATACTTGAACTGAATACAGGCCTACCTAGATTTTTTAAAGTTTATTTAAAATTGTCCAATATTTAAAAGTTTGTCCATCATTGTCGTGGTTTCAGCCCAGCCAGTAACAAAGGACCACGCGGCCGCTCGCTCACTCCTCCCGCCCCCCTCCGGTGGGATGGGGGGAAGACGGAGGAGAGGAAAAAAACAAACCTGGAACCTCGAGGGTTGAGATAAAGGCAGTTTACTGGAACAACACAAAGAAATTGCAACAACAACAACGGTACTAATGAAAAAGTATACAAAAAGAGTGATGCACAGTGCAACTGCTCACCACCCGGGACCCGACGCTCTGCCACTTCCCCCACCGAAAAGAAGAGCCCACCCCCCGGCCCGCTCCCCCTTTATATACTGAGCATGATGTCACATGGTATGGAATAGCTCCTTGGCCAGTTCAGGTCAGCTGCC
Source organism: Haliaeetus leucocephalus (assembly GCF_000737465.1). Taxonomy (NCBI): domain Eukaryota; kingdom Metazoa; phylum Chordata; class Aves; order Accipitriformes; family Accipitridae; genus Haliaeetus; species Haliaeetus leucocephalus. The sequence goes on from NW_010972676.1 coordinate 1,299,884, forward strand.
CCGGCTATGCCCCCCACCTCCCAGGTTCCTGTAAAAATTAACTCTATCCCAGCTGAACCCAGGACAATCATGAACCATCAAGGACTGAAATTCTTCTGGCTGGATGGCACCCTCAGTTGAACCTCTGACAGATTCCAGGAAAGCCCAGGCTAGCGGAAGGCTGTCATCCCAGCAGAGCATGGCGTTTCCTTCATGGTGCCTGTCTGGGAAGCAGCTGGTGGAGGAACACGGGGACGTGGCTCTTGTAGGAGGAGGAGCGTGGTGGGAAGGCTGCCCATGGCCATCCCTGAAAACATGGCTGTAGAAGAATCCCCAGAGAGTCTGCGTGTCCCACATCCTTAGGTTTGCTCTTTTTGTAGCTAAATTCTCCAAACATTTTGGTTGCTCCAGGTGCTTAATATTGTTCTGTAAATATGCAGCACCAGTGAAGTTATATGTAGTAGTTTGTCAAATTAAAAACAACTGCCCTGTGTACCCATTAATACAATTGATTTTTAAAAGAGAATTACTTGTGGTGGTTAACATTGGGCATGCATGACTGAATACCATTTCATACCATTATGCTTGTATTTCCTTGAACATTTGTAGGTTGTAATGAGCTTGAGGCAGTCAGGTTTCATATGGCTGGTGTTGCCGACATCCGGAATAAAACTCCTTAACAGCAATGAGAAGTTAAGAAGCAGGCACTTCTTTATTGCAGCGCTGGGCATACAGGGGATCACTCCACCTAGTGTGTGCACCTGTCTGGTTAATCATGCAGGTTAAATACACACCTGTTATACATATTCACTAAATTTCTGGGAAATGTCATACATAATCATCAACTGTCTGATAAATCATTAGCATATGTAAATGTCCCTTTACGCAGGTGTGGTGAAGTCTCTGGTGGTCTTCAGAAGCCCTCTAGTGGTCTTCCATAGTCTTCCTCACTTTGTCCGATAGTTGACCTCTCTTATGTGATTCTGCGCAGTACGATTTTCGCCATCATGTCTTAGATTTACATAAAAGTACATTCAATGTTAATTCTTGAATTTAACATTTCTAGTGATTGGCCTTCAGTCACACCACCTTATCAATATTCTTATACTAAAACATTCATTGGTTAATCTTACTTAATTCCACTAACTGGAATCTTGATCAAAGTGGGGTTTCTAAGCAACAGAACTAAGGTCCATAACGATCTCTCTTAGTTTCTTAGGACAAAACACTACAAACTAACAAATCGGTCAAAGTTTCTATGGTTAACTAATTTTAGACAATACTTGTTTTCTTATGACTGTATACAGCACATTTTGTATGTTCCTAAGTTTCGATGACTACATTGCGAGCTTCAAACCCCTATATTCTACAATCTTTACCTTTTGATCAAACCCAGCTTATATAAAATTTTAACTTATCAGAATATTTATAACACTGGGGAAGTTACTAATGATGTAACTTAGAACCTATAGCTTTTTTCCTCTCTTACAGGAGGCAGGTGGAATAGGATCCTGTCCTTTAAAGATTTAGCTTGGTTTTGAGGTAAACCTCTGGGATTTTTTCTTTCTGCAGCAATGCTCAAGAGAGTAGACATGCTGCATCCTGTGTGAATATTGACAAAAACTGAGTGATTGTAATTGGCAGAGGGGCTTGCGGTGAATTCGAAGGTTGAGTCTGTGCTTAGCAGGGGTGGTCGGAGGATGCTGGATAAACTGTGTGCCAGTGCTAACTAAAAATCACCAGAGCTAGAAAGCCAAAGACCTAGAAGCCAAGCACTGTCACTGAGGTCTGGAACTCTAGAGTACTGCAAAAGTTGGTGTGTTTCAATGAACTACTGACATTTTCCCCAATGGGAGGCAGGAGGAAGGTGATACTGCTTTTGGACTGGGACTAGTTTCTGAAACGCACGTACTTATGTGTCAAGTCAACGTGGGAATGTTTGGGTCATACAAGTTTTGCAAAGACAGGAAAACTGAATGCTTAGCAAAGAATCAGCTCAGTCAGTTTTTGTTTTTGAGGTGGGTTGGGTTTTTTTCTGTAAGATGTAGCTGTTCCTGCTGGAAAACCTGTTGGTTTTGTTTTGAATGGAAACAGGAGTTGGAAGTTGGAGGGGGAAAAGAACAGCAGAAACTGAAAGCAAATTGGTAAATTCAGCCTGCTGTTGTGACATGTGTTTATGGTGTGAGTTGGACCTATAGAGCCTCATTAGCACATTCCCAGCAGATAGAGCTGTTTGCACAATGGGAGGAATGGCAGAATTAAAGTTAGCTCGCTGTGTATACAGCGTGTCAAAAAAACATGAGCAGCGGGCAATCATCAAGCTGTTTTTAATGAATCTGGTAGTGGTCAGTATCTTCCAGGGAGATCAAAAGCAGAAGCTAAGGGCTGTTGTGGTTTTAAGGCTTTTCAAGAAGCATCAAATTGAACTTTGGTTCAACAGGAAGAAAAACGTCAATTACAAATCACCCTTGTTCTGATGCTCTATATTTCAGCTGCTGCTTAAAAACAACCAGTTACAAAATAGGATAAGAAATGTTAAAGCTGGAAATGGGGTTTCTAATTACTGAAGGAGTGAGGGCATTGAATACCCTTTCTTTAAGAACAGAACTAACTATTATGAAGTGAAGAGTTGATGAAAGAAGGATTTACATGTATTTTTCATGGTAGAAGTTGGAAGAGATGCCCTGGAGAATCCTCTTATAGCACTTTCCCCTTTTTGTATATGTAAGTTTGAGAAGGAACAGAAGTTGAAGAATAGAAGGGTTATCTGAAAATCAACCCACTTGCACATGTCAGGAACACCAGGCTGCAGGTGCTCTGTAAATAGTTGCTTTACTAAAGATCCATTTTAGCTTAATGAAGTCGCTTATTACTTAGCACATGGTATGGGGAGAACACCAAGCTCTGTAAATTAAGTAATGATTGATCTGAGCTGTGTGTTAATTTCTTCATACCATTGTCATTCCTCACACCAGTGTCCTGAACACAATTAAGTGTACTCAGATCCTATTTTAGGACTTGCTCTTGGGCAACTATTCAGAGCAAATGGCTGGATTTTTTTTTTTTTTTAAGTATTGCAAACCCTTTAAAAGCATGTCTGTCATAATAAGAAACCGGACTTCTGTTCCTTTAGGCAGTAAGCATTGATTAAAGTCAACTAGTATGATGTATTAGTGCAGGTTCTAACCTATACAGTTCCTGAAGGTTATAGTGTAATACATAGTAATATTATGCATAAATGGTAACCAGAGAAGCTGTGCAGCTTTTTTAGGAGGGAAGACCACATTGTTTCTGTGATAAATGGTAACACCAGCTGTGACAAATTTTACTTGTGGCAAAACGCTAGGAAAATTGATGACTAACTAGGAGAAGCTCATGTGACAGTTGTTGTCCAGGTTTATCTGGCAGCTTGATCTGGAGTGTATCATGTTATGATGAGTGACTGGGAATTGAGTAAAATTTTCCTCTATAAAGAGAATGTGGTTTAGGTGCATTTGGTTTGACAAAGATGGAGCTGTGTGAATCACAGCAGATGCAAGGGTTGTGGAGGAATTATAGCTGAACAGCCCAAAGCAGGCTCAACGTGATATTGTAAAAGCTGGGACTATGACCCGCACCTTGGACAATGCTTCATCACTTTACTTTAGCAGCCCATGGACGGGCTGCGTTGCAGAACTAAGTGCATTGTTTATTCAGTGCATTACAAAATCCAGATGTACTGCATCAAGAACCTTCTTCATTACACTTTCTGTTTTCTAAGAACTTTCAGTTTATTTCAAGGATCAAACTCTATTTATTAGATTTTTCAAATGGGAGTCATTCTGTGCTTAGCATAGAGCTTTCATCATGGTATTCCAGTGATAGAAGAGATTGCATCATTCTTCAGAGATGCCACCTTTGGCAGTTTATATTTAGCCAAGACCTATTTTTATGAAATGGGAAAATGATAACATTTCTCAGTTACGAATGAATATGATTTCAGTAGGAAAAACTCAGTATGTCTTTGTAGGGGAAGAGGAAGTATTGTTCTGTTAGAGCTTTTTGAAGGAGCAGATTGATAACAATGATCTGCTTGATGTGGTGTTTGTATTTCCAAAAGCTTGAAAAAGGTCTTTCACTGAAGGCTCCTGAAGTATCCAAGCTGTTAGAGAATAAGCATTTGTAGATGAATGTCATCTAGATATCCATTGTAAATACACAGGTTTAAAAACCCCAGACAGTTACAGGTATTATTGACCAGATTTCATTACTAGCAGTATAACTAAGACTTGTAGCATTCACTATGTTCATAACTGACCTGGAAAAAATACTGAATTAGGGAGGAAACAGTTTGAATTCTTCCAGAGTGTTGAGATGACACTGATGCTGTGAGCGTAAAGAGTTGCAGAAAGTATCATGAATGAACAAATCAATGCCAGATGAAACTCAGTGTTGACAGACACAAAGAAATGTGTTGAGGCAAAACCAGTCCTAACTATCTGTATGTGTTGGTGGGTTTTAAATTACCTACTATTGCTTATGAAGGAGATTTTTGAATAATTTTGAGTAATTCTTAAAATATCAGCTTAATGGTTAGGTAGCATGCAAAAGAATAATAGAAGGTTAGGAATTACTTGTGAAAAGACTAGAGAGTGCAATATGCTACTCCTGTAATGCATAACTTGAAGGGAACAAAAGAGTGCACAGAATTCATCTCAAGGGTGTATTGGAGCTGGGGAAGGTGCAAACAGGGGAGCTCAGAAGTGTTAAACAGCTTACGTAGAGGAAAGGGAAATGCCAAGGTCAGTTTGCTTCATGGAAAGGACAGATGAGGGAGGGCATAGCAGATGTCTATAAAATTCAGGGCTGTTGAGAGGAAGTAAATGAGGACATAAATATTGTATGAGAACTAAGAGTATCCACTGACGTTACAGTCTTCCGGATGCTGAAAGACAGCGAAATGGCAGAGTGAGGCTCTGGTATGGGAATGCTATATCATCCCAGATTGCTTGGTTTGCTCGGATTGGTGCCTCCTTGCCTACCTTGTGAATACCATCATACTTCTCTACCAAATGATCAAACTGAAGGTCTTTGGGTAAAAGCTGGAGCAGCTAGGAGTGCACCTATAGCGCTCTGTTAGAGCGTGCCATATTTCACTGTTACCTTTCTGAATTGTCTCTACCACCTTCTTTTTATCAGCTGGTAAAGTTGTTGCTTTTTATCACTGTCCTTCTGAGCTCTGAACTACGAACATGTTCCTGTAGTGCAAAAGGACAGCAGGTTCTCTTTGGCTTTAAGTACTACTGTAGTAGTCATTAATGATGATCAGTTGTTGAGTGACCTAGTTCATAAAAACTCTGGTTATTTTTTCTAGAATTTACCCTATAGATCTCTTTGCTTAATTCCATGGGTGCTTTATTATTACATATATATATTAAAAATGCACTAGGCCACCTTTTTATTTAGTTTTATTTTGTATTATGTGATGATCACAATCTCAAATACTGTGTCTTTAAGTACATGCCCAAACCTAAATTTATACCAAATAATGAATCATACATTGGATTCAGCAGAGCAGTAACACTCGTGCTCAAAATCAAGAACTCATGTGGCATCTTTCAAATACTTTGAGCAGCAAAGCAGAGCACCAACCTTTAACTTCTGCTTGTAAGATTGATAATATTTTTTGTATGCCTTGATCAGTCTAATTAAATTATTTTTCCACTGTGTCACCAGGTGAAGACAATGAACAGTGCCAGTAGTGTTGATAATGCATTACGTAAGAAGAAACAGTTGCAAAGATATATTTTTCACGTGTAATTGATATTAACAAGACTGCCAACCCTCTATTGTTTAGGGTTATGTTGTTGTTTATGAGCAGGAGGAGGAAGGTTTCTTTGTCAGTAGTGTTATGTACCTGACAGCCTAATGCGTGGAGCAGTGACTAGTATAATAATGTGTGTTTTGCTTGTAGTTTGCCTCCAAGAAGCTTTGGACTATAGCTGCTACTTTGGACTGTTCAGCATGTGATACTCTGAGCACTCTTGGAGGGTGGGTTCTCCATTGCCTAGTACTTTGTTCAAGTTGATTCTGTGCGCCCCCGCCCCCCGCCAGCTACGGCTAATTAAAAATGCTACCATTTTAGGACAGTAACATGCTAGATCCTCTTGGCTGGTGGTGTCTTTCATGCTTTAGAAATCACTGGGTTAAAATTAAGCCCACCAAATTCCATAGCATTGTTTCTGTCCTTACTACAGGATTAATATTTGGATTTCTGCTGCAGTTTGAATTTAGCACTTTCTTACAGTTAAGCATTCCTATAAACGGTTCCAGCAAATCTATTAGTCATTTCCAAAGTACAAAAGAGTAATGCAGCTAAACTGAAGTCTCCCTTTCCATCTTCTGTACAGATTCAGCTTCCTCAGGGTTTTTGTAACTGTTGACATTGAAAGAACTTAAAGGCGACTAGAGAGCTGCACTCTGGGAACACCTCATTGCTCCTCTCAGAAAGCAGCTGTCTTGTCTGGGGTAAATGTTGTAGTAACAAGAGAAAAAGTGGGCTCGTGTTATAGTGACAAGATGTAGTTGCTTTCGTGTTTAAATACATTCTTGATAGTATTATTGCATAGTACGTTTACATTTCCCATACTTCTGCCTCATACTTTTCTCTGCAGTGCATATTTGATGTTGGGAAGAATCAGATGTATCAGACTATTGGTAAGCAAAAGTAGTATAGAGAGGACGGTATTTCGCTTCTGCCAGCCCCTCCACAAAACCAGAAATGATCCTGTAAAAGAAATTTTCTCAAAAGATAAGACCAGTCTTTGAAAGGGAGACTGTGACACAGGTGAAATGAGGGCAAGCTCATCCAGCTTCAGAGACAGGGCCAGAACTTGGGTTCAAAGTTCGTAATGATGTGTATAAATAATAATAATAAATAAATAATGTAAAGGTAGTTTAGCTATGGACCAAATTAATCAAGGAGCATGGCTCTTTCCAGCCTATGTTTGAATGAACATTCTTAGACTCAGTAAAATCCTCTACAAGAAGAGTATTAAAGTAAATTATTTCTATCTTTAAGTCAGTTGTTTACCTGAATATAGAGAGACTATCAATTGTCAGAGATAATTATTATACTGAGAGCAGGGAAGGAGGAGAGGAAGATAGAGGTGGCTTCCTTTTTCCTTAACCTGTACCTGGTGGCATGACCAAGCCATGGGTGCCGTGTAGAGATTATTTAGGATCATTTAATGTTACTCTTGCTCGCAACAATGCTAGAAACATAATAGTTCAGCCCCTTCTTGCCAGAGCACATTTGCCATCACATGTAGTTGGTACCAGAACTGCTTGTGGATGACAGCCAGTAGACTTGGGGATTTATTTTTATCTGGAGGTTTAAAATCTTCCCTGTTGGGGTTATGCCATAAGTGCCAGTGTGAGTTTAAGCTTGTTTTCCATGCTATTTGAAATATTAGGTCAACTTGTGTGCAGTAAAACAAGTACATGTGGAGAAGCATAAAAAAACCCACCCTACAAACCCTTAGAGTACTTAAACTTATGAAGCATTTAATGTGTAGTATTAATAGATGGCTCATTTCAGTCCAAGTCATAAGTACTGGAACTTACTAAATCAGTTTTGTACATGTTCTGCCCCTTCAGGAAGATGCAAGTTTGGTGGTTGCCTTATTCTTGAGGCTAGTAAAGATGTATAAAGCTGCAACAGTTAAGAATAGTGTTGCACAGATAATTATTAGCATCCTAGTTATAGATGATTGTCACCAAAGTTTAACAAACGTTTGTCATGGTTTAACCCCAGCCAGTAACTAAGCACCACACAGCTGCTCACTCACTTCACCCAGTGGGATGGGGAGAGAATTGGGGAAAAAAAGGAAAATTTGTGGGTTGAGATAAGAACAGTTTAATGGGACAGAAAGGAAGAAAATAATAATAATGGTAATAATAATAAAATGACAATAATAATAACAATAAAAGGATTGGAATATACAAAACAAGTGATGCACAATGCAATTACTCACCACTTGCCGACTGATGCCCAGTTAGTTCCTGAGCAGTGATCCCCCCCCCAGTTTATATGCTGGGCTTGACGTCACATGGTATGTAATACCCCTTTGGCCAGTCTGGGTCAGCTGTCCTGGCTGTGTCCCCTCCCAACTTCTTGTGCCCCTCCAGCCTTCTTGCTGGCTGGGCATGAGAAGCTGAAAGATTCTTGACTTAGTATAAACATGACTTAGTAACAACTGAAAGCATCAGTGTGTTATCCACATTATTCTCCTACTAAATCCAAAATGTAACGCTATACCAGCTACTAGAAAGAAAATTAACTTTATCCCAGCCAAAACCAGGATGTTTTAGATATCCAATAATTTATTACATTAGATTTAAACATGATAATTAGTTTAACCTTCAATATGAAAGGTAAGCCTAAAGTGTTTCTTTCAAGGGTTGCTTCTTACCAGTGATCTGTCTTTTTATTCACTTCTGTTTTCAAGCAACTCAAGATTATATTTTTTTTAAGTGGGAACAAGGTAGAGGAAAGAGAAAAATTATTCCTACTCCAGGCTATTGCAGCTGAAATACATCTTTATTTCTTTAGTGAAGCAACTTTATGCAAATAAGAAGTATCAGCAATATAGTACCCAAAATAAAACAGCAAGCACTAAGTCAAGTAGGAAAGTTGTAAAACAGTGTTCCATTGCCGATTGTTAAATATGCAAATAAACATTGTAAAAACTTCAGGAAGACTTTATGGGGCCATAGATGCACAGTGTAAAATCATTTGAGTTCTGCTATCAAATCACACCAATTGTTCAACGTATTCTTAGCAGTCCAAGTTGAAAGTGAGTATCTTAAGGGAGGGGAATAACTAAGCTAGTGCATATGTGTAATTCATCTCTCAAACTGCATGTATCCTGCTGCTTTCCCTATTACACATTTGCATACAGAATCAAGACAGTGATTAAGAATATCACAGAACATTGATGACATAAATAAAATGTGTGCAAACATACATCGGTATCTGGATAAAAGAGGCAGTTTGTTTCACCTAAGTGTGCTGTTACTGCCCTGGGTGCATGCTCTGTGTGCATTGGTAAGTGCCACAAGGACAACTAAGGAAGCTCTGTAGTAGGACTGCATGGGCAAAAAATTGCAAGACTGCCTGCAAAAATACGGAAGAAGGCAGCAGAACAATAGCAGAAAAAAAGGGCTTAACATTAATCTAGAGATTTTTCCCTAAATTAGTTTCCTTTTTTCTGTAGTTGAAATGTATTTAATGGAAAAGACGCCATTAGGAAAGACTTCAGTGGAAGCATTAGTTGAATTTGAAATGTTTTAAAGAGCTGGCCTTATTCTCTAATGGCCTAGTATTCTGTGGCATTATATTTCTGTTGCTGGAAGTAGACCTGTCTAGTAATGAATAGCAGGGAATGATTTGTTATCTGGTGGTCAACATGCCTACGGTGACAACTCCCAAAGCTTGCGTTCCTCACAAAGAAATTGTTTGAAAATGTATCAACAGATAGAAGAACCTTTATGTGTTCAGATATGTTTTGATCTTCTTCTCACTGGGTAATACTTTATTCCGCAAATAGTCCCATTGAAATCAATGGGACTGTTTTACAGACAAAAAATAAGTGGGAGTGAGAGTGGCAGAACCAGATTGGCAGACTCTGAAGTAGATGAACAAGATACTAGAAATGAAAAATACCTATTAAGTAGTCTCAAGATCAAATTTGCTAATCAACCACATTGTTTATCAGCTGGAGTAGCTGAGGTATTTCCATCTGTAAACTCTGCTTGTGCATGCACCCTGTTTCTGTCTGTCAGCTGTCTCCTCATCTCACCTTATGCAGCAGATGACTAGAATAAGACCATCTATGGGTTGACTTGCAGCACCTTGATGTTTTTTACCACAAAAGCAGATGGCATATCTAGGTAGCCTGAGCTTACTGAATAAGGTTACATATAAAGTTAATCTGGATCCAAATACAGAAGAGATGTGGATTTTTGTAAGGAGGTTACTGTGGAAGCTTGAATTTAAGCTGAGATACTAAACTCTCCAAAACTTCAGGAATTTTTGGTAAAATGTCAGCTCAGGGTAGAAAATGTTCCAGAGAGAAATTGTACAGGTGTGATTCAACAACAGTTATTGCAGTAACAGTTACTTAACCAGCTATTTCTATAATCAAGTAATCGTTCTAATAGTCCTTTTAAGAGTTTGATTTAGCTTTAAATAAACTGAAAAGAAGAAGGATGGAAATCCTTAAATGTAATCAATATTTTATTTTAAGAAATAAAATCACACCTTGTATTTGTCATCCAGGGCCTGAGTTACAGGCTGAAACCTAATTTGTCTTCTGTGTTTTTTGGTTTTGGCTCACATAAAGGTTTCTGTTGACAGAGAATAAATGGCCTCGTGGAAGAGGCGTGCACTTGGGAGTTGCAGGACCTGTGCTTTGTTCTTAGCTCAGTGACAGTATTCCGTGAAATCGCTTAATCTGGATGTGTTTCCCATCTATTCTGCTTTTTTTGGTGGCAAGCTTTTGTGACCATGTTTGCATACAGATGAATACAGGGGATCCCAAGTGTTACTCAGAGCCTCTTGTTGCTGTTGAAATGCATATGCCAGTGAAATTAATTCTGGTTTTATGTCTTTAAGTTATTAGATCTTAATTATATTCAAGTGTCTATTCTTCATTTGCAAGGAATTGTGGGGAACGTTTACAAATGCATTCCTCCTGTACAAAAAACTGATTAAATAAGGATGAGGGCAATAATTTAAGAAGGATAGCAAGTTGTAAGCTTATGGAGGACTTCTTGTAGAGGGATCAGAGCAGAACAGTTTTGAATCACCCACTTCAGCTGTTTATGTCCTGTGGTTTTGCAGTTTAATTTTCCAGCCACGATGGCCTGATCAGACATGCCCCAGCCTCTTCCTGAGTACAGGATGCTAAGTGCAGTGTTGGAGAAGATTGAGTTGGAATGGAAGTGGTTAGTTATGTATTAAAAGCAATCATTGCTAGTAATGAGGAGTCCCAAAGAGTTTATTCTGGCAATTAAAAAGGTTGTAGCTACGCTTTCCTGGATTCATTAGAGAAAGATGCATTTTTGCCTGATGTAAATTGATAAAGCTCTAATTATAGCTACCCTCTCAGATAAGCTGAATATTCATACTTGAGAATCTCAAGTATCACTGAATTAAAACCATGGACTGTTACTTTAGTTGCTATGGGGAAAGAAAAAAAAAATCCCAGAAATTTCTCTTGATCTCCTATTGTATTGCTAGATTGACCCCTCCCCAATCCCTGCCTTTTGTAAGCTGCCTCTGGTTCTGGAGTTGTGCTCCGTTGTGTAGAAGTATAGCTAACCTTTGATCTCATGTAGTATGTTAACAGCTGGCTTTAAATGAAGTTTTTCCTGGAACAGACGTTCTATGCTGCACAACTTCACTTAAATCCAGTTTATCTGAAGACAGATGGTGTTTTAAATTTACTAAATAGATACTAGTGCTCTGTAGTACGCACACTTTTTGGCAAGCTGCCTTTCTGATGTGTCTTTAAAAGCTGTTTAAAATAGATATTCGTTTCATGTGGCCTGCCTCCCCTCATGCCTGCAAAGGTGTGGTTTTGCATTTTTGTCAGGTAATGGGGAATAGTGGCTACTAAACTTACGGGCCATACTTCACATAAAGTTACTATTAGAAATCTAGGCAAAAGTTTGTAGACTACTTGTGCAAGGAAGAACAGCTTCCATCTGATTTTATTTAGGTTTCAGAAGCTCTTGGTAGCAGAGACACCTTCCCTGTGTGTGCTGTTCCTTGTTTCCTTTAGCCTAGTTATAGGGAATAGCAATTTTATGCTAAAATAACTAAAGCCTCTAAGATCAGTTGTGTCCATTGCTTTCAGACTTCTGCACAAACCCCTGTCTGTAGGTTTAGATTGCCATTCCTTAATAGGAACAGTAATTCTTTGGAATGGGATTTTTAGGTGTTGTTATGGAGAGGTTCACTATGGCTTGGACCGCAACAGAGAGCGAATGTTGTTATGGACTGTGAATGGGACAGAGAGAGGCCAGCATTGAGCCTTTTATAATGTTCTTCCTTGCTGTGGATCACTTCTGTTCATTGGAAGTGGTGGAAATTGGGTGACATACTCAAGGATCCTATTTTTTTATCTCAAATATAAGATGAGTGAAAATGTGCCCTTCAAAATAACCATGAAATGCTTTGATTCAAGCTAAAAGATAAAGGCAAACCTTTGTCTACAGTTTAAGAATGGCAAAAAATTGGTCACAGGGACAAATCGATAGTTTTTCTTCACTGTCAAGCAACACAAATGGTGTCAGGGAAAGCAGTTTTGGTAAAAACATTTATCTCTGTTTCTCCATTTTCCATGCTTAATGACAATTATTCATGCCAATTAAATATTTATTAACTGAATTGAAAATGCGCTTGATATTGTAAGTGTACTAACTTCTATTAAAATTATATTTTTCTAATAAACTTTTTTTTTTAAAGTGAAAGGAGCAGTGGTCTGAATGTACTTCAAACAGATGACAGGCCACTTAAAATAAACTTGCTTCATATGTTTTTCATCCCAGGATCTCACAGTTAATACACTAAACCTCATAGCTAATATGCCTACCCTCAAGGAAATTTGAAAACAATTCATTCTGAAATATAGGCAGCTCTTGTGTGAATGTGATTTTAAAAAGGGGACGGATTTTTTTTCAAAACTTCTCAGCCTCTGTGTGGGGAGTACAGTGTAGTGAGTACCAGGTGCTTTGAAAATACTAGCCCACTGCATACCAAGTCAGTTAAATATATTTACATTTACATAATATTTGCTGTCATAGTAAAAAATATTAACTAGCATATTCTGCTTAGGTGGAGCCAAGTGCTGGCTGCTGTTCAGGGTACTCCTTCTGAATTGGTATTTGTGAATAGATATGATGATTGTATCAAGTGCAGTGTGATGGATGCCCAAATCCTGATGGATGCCTGTGGATATCAACATGATTTTCATGTCTTAGGTCTTCTCTAAATCTAGACTAGTTGCAGTAATGTTAACTCATCAGTGCAAATACCTCTAAGGAGACGCTTCACTAATACAAGCTCATTTTATGCTAGTGCTTTTGTACATGTGGGATTATGTCACCGTAGCGTCCGTAGCATCACTGCAATACTGCAAGTCCAAAAGAAGAAACAGGTAAAATGGAGTGAAGGGAAGGTGGAGGACAAGACTGGAAGGCACTACCTGGTGTGTAATGGGCACTTGCCATAACTTCCCAAATGACTAAGGCAGCAATATCTGCCCTGGTCTTGGTATTAAGGGTGACCCTAGGCAGAGTAAAAGCCTAAGGTTTTTACTGGAAAAGGCAAAGAAAGTAGTTGCTATTTGCATATACTATGCCAGAGTCCAAAATGCTGTAGAGGTTGCTATCTTGGGATTGCCAAGGAAGGGATTAAATTATGTAGGATAAGGAGTGCTGCTGACAGAAGCCGTGATTGCAACCTCTACCCTCCCTGTGCCTCTGTCCTCCTTCACTAGGAGAAGCTGTGAGCCCAGGCCTCTTCACCCTCCTGCTCTGCACCTCCCAACTGCTTCTCCTGCTGCAGGAACAACTTCACTCTTGCCAAACCTCAGCCTCTCATTTCAGAAGTGACAGGAATTGGTTTTGCCTGCTATGAGGGAAACATTTACCAGCCAAGATGACAAGATTTCTTTCTTTTTTTTTTTTTTCCAGTCTTGGTGTTTTGCATAGATAGCACCACAGTATGCAGGACAATATCAATACTGGTTCATGTTTTCTCTCAACCTACTTTCATTTCTCTTCCAGCAACAAGAGGCAGCAATCATTTAGTCCAGCTGTAGCTTTCTCCAAAACTTACGAGATCAGATTTGTATATGGTACAAATATTTGTATATGGTACAAATAAGGAATGTGGTGCTTCATTCTGTTCAGGATCTACTGCAGCTCTGTTTGATATGATCAGTGACTCTGGTTTGTAATCTGTGGTAAAAACAGCTTGATCTTATACTTGAATACAGTGGGCCTGATGTGCTCTGCCTTGGTCCCTCTGTGTAGTCCAGTCCACCAGCAGTCCAGTCTACCAGCAGAAAATAGAACAGAAGGTGAATGCTAGGGCTGCAGTAAGTGAGGAGCTCTGATATTTTCTTGCATTTTAGAATTGGCACAGGTATCAGGTGGTTGCCTGAAGGCAGTGAAGATTTGTGGCTTTTGTAGTTGAATGTCAGAAAATGAATTTGATAATGGAATTGATTATGGGTCAATGGAATTGATTCAAGCCTCTGTTAGCCTTAGGTTTGTGATTGCTTTGCTCAGTGTGAGTAACACATAGCATCTGGATATGTATTCTGGTAATAGGTAATAAAGTGGAAGTGGGACAATTTACAAAAATGCCAGCTATTAAGAAAAATTCAATAACTGCAATGACTTCATGTATTTGTTAACTCTGTAATTAATGAAATGACAATTAATGAGCTGAAGAAGAAAAGAATTTAAGATGATGATGTTGGTGCCCTATATGTTACTGTAAGACCAGAAGAAATGTAGTGTCTGCTCTTCCATTGTCTTGACACTGTGGATGGAGTGGCAAGTTTACAAATGGTGCATAGGGGTTACAGAGCCTGAGTAACAGCGCTTCAGGTGCACTTTGTACAGATGATGGTTGCTTGACAAGCCTCAGGGATGTGCAGAGTATGTGCTTAAAAGGTATACTTGGCTTTTCTTAAAATGCTTGGGTAGCTCCCAGTGCTGCTAGTAAGAAACAACTCCATTATGGCAACGGTGGAGGCCACGTGAACTCTTAATTTGGATTTCAGTTTAGGTAAATGACTTCCATTCCTTCCAGCCTGTCTCCTGGACTGCAGAAGGGCAGTGCAATTCCATGGTTCAACCTAGACTGAAACATCAGGAAAGCAGGAGGGAAAATATAGCCCAAAAAATTGTTAGTTCTTCTGTAGCAAAGGTGCCTAGCTTAGCTGAGTGTCTGTAGGTCCATTTGCATACCAAAGAATGTTTAAAAATAATTGTTTTATAATTTAACTAGCATTTAGAAGTACAATATTGTAGTTTAAATTATAGTTTGGGAAGCTAGGAGAAATTAATTTTAAATCTCTGGCATTTCAAAGATTAATACCTTCTAGGATATTTTTAATTCTGTCCTCAGTATTAGCTTAGAAGCTAAATTAAAATGAGCCAAGACCTCTCAGGTTCTGAAGTTGTTTAGACCAAATTTTGACTAGTAAAAATGTCTGACATTTTGTAGGTACAGTATTAAACAAATGCAACTTGTGTGCCCCTCTAGAAAGGCTTAAGTGAAATAACTTCAAATATTCAAATTCATGGAAAGATCATGCCATTTTTCTCTAGATAAAGATGTATGAAAAGCAGTAGAGTTGTGTTAATTTTTACATCCATAGGAAGTAGCATATAGCTGCACATGAAGGTCTCTCCTGTCAAGTTGCAGTCATTTCCAGAATGCCTTCAAAAGTAGAGAATTTTCTATCAGAAAATAGAAAATTTCTCCATTTTAATTTTGTAACAGAGGTTATTTGAGGCTCTCTATATAAAGGTGACTTTAAAATGTAGTGTGAAGACAGGTGTACATTTTGTGTTTTGTTTGCATGCATGAAAGCCCTGTGTTCTGGAATTCCTGATGGGAGAACACATCTGTATGTCTGTCAGTTACACACAGTTGCAGTGCTGTCATGAATCACTTTCTTTTATAAGTAATTCAGAGTTTAGATTAATTTTCAGTGATGTTTTTAAGTATGCCCAGGATTCAGCAGGACCTATTTAATGGGACTGATCAAAACAATTACCCAGTGAAGCAATTTCCCTAAAGAGCAGCTTGTTTCTGCTGTCAGTCTTTCCTCCCTTCATAGCTGTTCATTTATCATTTGCCAAGACATGTGGTGGTGATTTATTATTTTTTTTTAAGCAACCAGTTTAAAAAAAAAAGCCACACACAAAAAAACTTACTGGTGAAAGTTTCTTTCAAAGAGTTACCAAGGGATTTATTTCACATTGTCAGCATTCTGTACTAATTATTTTATATCTTCTTAGATCTTCTAAAATTAAGACTTGAGTTCTGAGTTCAACAAAAGAAAATAATTTCTCAAAATTATCCTAAAATGATGAGTGATATTTTATTGTTATAAAATATAATGTTTTATGTTGAACCATTTACCCACTTCAAACCCTGAAAAGTATTTTCAAGTGGACTCAAAATCATTCAATACATTGGATTGTCATGAGGAGTTAGTACGAAGGCAGTGATTTCCCACATAATTATTCTTAAGTAGAGGTGCCACAGTTGTGTAGCAGCTATTAGAAAGGTTTCTTTTCTTTAAAAGAGCTCTGCTTATCAGCCTTGGCTAATTTTCCAAGCCTGCATACCTAGTCTTTGGAAAGGCTTTTGTTCAGAGTATTGCCACTAACAGGGCTGTGATGAAACAGATGATTCTTTAGTGGTTAATATAAAGAACTCTCTGATCAATGGGAAGTCTCCTGACCTCTGCTTCCTGAGCAGAATAAATTCGTTCAGTATATTGAAGATGCTTTGGTAATCTGGAGACTTGACAAAAAATAAAAACATTATCAAATTGTTACCTATTAGAGCAAAGGAACAGGAAATTGAATCAATTAAATAGTAATGCAAAATGCAAAGAAAAAAAACAATACTGTAGCATAAAAATATACAGAGGAAGCACTATGTAAAAAAGATAGTAATCTGATTAAAATAGTGTGCACAGAATTATTTCACTGTGACATTAAGCTGGAGGGAGGGTTGGGATGGGAGGCAAGCTGTCAGTAGTATCCCTGACAGTTCTGCAACACTGAGGTCCAGGTGGTGAAAACCTAGTGAATATGGATACCTGCTTTACACCTCTGTCCAATATTGCTTTTGATTCAAAGAAATTAACTCAATAGTTTGATTAACTATTAAGTAGGTATTTTTTATTGGCAGTGCTGGATGCACAGGGGATCACTCCCCCTATCGTGCATACCATCGGGTCTAATTGTGCAGGTTAAGTACATGTTCTACATACATATTCACTAGATTTCCGAGAAATGTTATACATATTCATTAGTTTTCCAGGAAACTATTAGCATATGCAAATGTCCTTTACGCAGGCGCATTGAAGGTCTCTGGTGGTCTTCAGGAGTCCTCTGGTGGTCTTCCATAGTCTCCCTCACTTGTCTGCTATTTGACTGACGTGCGGAAAACAGACTCCACAATCAGTGAGATTGTAAAGTAGGTATGTTCATTCAGCGCTGGGCAGCACGGGGGGTAGTCCCACCAAAGTCGTGCGCGCCTGACTTGGCAGTTTGCTTTAAATTTATACAGTCAAGTGTTACATATACATAGAGTTTCGCAATACGCCTATACATAGGCATTACCTATCCCCGCTTCATATTAAAATTAGCTCCAGGAAGTCATTTCCATAGTCTCCTCTCAACTGCGCTTGCGCAGTGCCTCCTTATGGTGGTCGTCTGGTGGTCGTGAAGATGAAGGCTGTATGTCTTCTTCACGGTGAACTCTTAACCTTCTGTCCCTGCGCAGACTCAGTTGTCCCTTGGCATTTGTCCAAATCCCAAGGCAGGTCTTGGCTGGTTCTTGGAGTCGACTGCTGCTTCTTATCAGGGACTATCTCCTGTCCCAGCCAGCCTCAACAATGCAAGCGTTAAACATCACTTCTCATCCCCTTGGGCCACGTCTACCTCTATTGAAACTTCTTTGACTTCATTATAAGCTAGATAATTTTTAAACAATTCCCATCTACATTCATATATCTACTATATCTACTGAGGTTCCTTTGGTTCCCCGTCTCATGACCCTCCTCAGGTGATTCTGCGCAGTATGGTCTTTTACTTGTTTTGATACATCAGTGTTTGTTAGTGCTCTTATTATCTAAGTTTTCATTAGTGGTGTAGAATCATATGGTTAGTTTAAGCTAAATTGTCTACAAGGACAAGAACAAAGACAGGAGTTCTTATCTTTTCTGGCCCTATCTATTCAAGCAAGGCCTCTACTTGTGCCTTCTCAACAAGATCATAAGTTCATCAAACATTTAATTAAGTTTCTTGATTGTTCATGGTTCCTTCTTGCTCATCACTCCCAAGGACCAGTCTCAGACAGGCTTAATCCTTGACAAACACCAGTCTTCGGTATGTAAAGTTACAGAGAGACAATCATTAAGCAATTAGCAGTTCCTTCTCTATATCACTTTTGAATATCCATCAGACTTGGATGGGATTCCTATTGTCATCTCTGTGGTTGTGCTTAGCTCTGTTCTCTGTATTCAATTGCCCACAAATGCTTGTGTGGATTTAACTTATACTGTGGGTATGATGATCCCAGTTCGCACAAAAATCTCACAGGTTTAATAGGATTTCTTAAGAAATTTTTGTTCAGTTTGGACTTTTTAGGATGAAATGGTAAGGAACACCCCCAAATGTAGCTGATTCATGTACTTGGTTATTCTCTGGTAATTGTCAACTTTTCATCTGACTGATAGACTCTTGAAATATTTCGAGTAGTAAAACTGTTTCCCATTGGAATAACTTTGTGCTCTTTACACATTAGGACAATATTGTGCCTTGGGGTTTGGCCAGACAAAAACCTTTCCTCCTGTTAATTGACTGCCAATTAGCCTGAGAGCAAACCAGCACTTATGTAAATGTCCATCAAGATACTTCAGTTGTAAAAGTGCAATTTGTAAGTGCTAGCAAGGGCTCAGATTTAAAATCCAGCTCCTGTTTGGGCCCTGAGATATTGCAGTGCTTTCAGAGCTGCAGACTCTTGAAAGGCTTTGATTCCTGGCTTTTCTTCAACTTCTCAGCATCTAAACCCTCTCCTGTAGTTTTTATGTCTGTCGTAAGTGCATTGGTTGAGAAAACAGAAATGGATAAAGTAATACAGCTCCCATGTGTAGATGTAGTTTGATACACATGTGTAACTAGATCTACACTGGCAGTTAGGATGGCTCCATTATTGGTATTCCTATACTAATGTAGTATGATATGAAAAATGTTTAGCCAAGAAGAAATGTAGAGACAGCACTTCATATTGCGAAACTGTTCTGCAATTAACTGAAATCCTCGGTAATTACCTAAAAGCTAGCTTGGGTGTCTCTAGAGTGCAGAAGGGATGTATGCATATGCATGTACATGTAAGTAGACATATCCACAGAGTATTTTAAAAATACTCTTTCTGTCAAAATTCTGCTGGTGATAGCACCCTTATAAATTAAAATAATTTGTATTGCTTTGTTCTGTTCATAAGTGGTGATGAAATAGGGGATCTAGAACATGTCTTGCATGTCTGGCCTCCTCCAGTGCAGTCCATGGCAGGGATATTGGGCTCTTCACATCTAATTTTACAGACTGTGGCCAGAAGCGAGTCTTGAAAGATACAAGCTATTCAGGATTCATATTCAGAGTGTAACATGCATTGACCTGCCTGCTAGCAGCATCTGTATTGCTTAGAGCTTTTTCGAAGCTGTATTCAGCTTACAGATCATCAAGTTAACTAGATCTTGTATGGAAGACTATATGGATGAGTGCCATCACATGGCATGTACAGGACAACCAGGTGATCAGGCCCAGTCAGCATGGATTTATGAAAGGCAGGTCCTGCTTGACTAACATGATCTCCTTCTGTGACAAGGTGACCTGCTTAGTGGATGAAGGAAAGGCTGTCAATGTTGTCTACCTGGACTTCAGTAAGGCCTTTGACACCATTTCCCACAGCATTCTCATGCAGAAACTGGCTGCTCATGGGTTGGACAGGTGTACTCTTCCCTGGGTAAAAAACTGGCTGGCTGGACAAGTCTGAAGAGTGGTGGTGAATGGAATTAAATCCAGCTGGCGGCCAGTCACAACTGGTGTTCCCCAGGGCTTAGTACTGGGGCCAGTTCTGTTTAGTATCTTTATCAACGATCTGGATGAGGGGATCAAGGGCACCCTCAGTAAGTTTGCAGAGCATACCAAGTGGGGAGGGAGGGTTGATCTGCTCAAGGGTAGGAAGGCTCTACAGAAGGATCTGGACAGGCTGGACTGATGGGCCAAGGCCAATTGTATGAGCTTCAACAGGGCTAAGTGCTGGGTCCTACATTTGGGTCGCAACAACTCCATGCAGCTCTCCAGGCTTGGGGAAGAGTGGCTGGAAAGCTGCCTGCGGAAAAGGACCTGGGGGTGCTGGTTGACATCCAGCTGAATATGAGCCAGCAGTGTGCCCAGGTGGCCAAGAAGGCCAACGGCATCCTGGCTTGTATCAGTGTGGCCAGCAGGACAAGGGAAGTGATTGTTCCCCTGTACTTGGCACTGGTGAGACTGCACCTTAAATACGGTGTTCAGTTTTGGGCCCCTCACTGCAGGAAAGACATTGAGGTGCTGGAGCATGTCCAGAGAAGGGCAACCATGTTGTTGAGGGGCCTGGAGTACAAGTCTTATGAGGAGAGGCTGAGGGAACTGGGGTTGTTTAGGCTGGAGAAAAGGAGGCTGAGGGGAGACCTTATCGGTCTCTACAACTACTTGAAAGGAGGTTGCAGTGAGGTGGGGGTCGGTCTCTTCTCCCAAGTAACAAGCAACAGGACAAGAGAAAATGGCCTCAAGTTGCACCAGGGGAGATTTAGATTGGATATTAGGAAAAATTTCTTCACCGAAAGGGTTGTCAAGCATTGGAACAGGCTGCCCAGGGAAGTGGTGGAGTCACGATCCCTGGAGGTATTTAAAAGATGTGTAGATGTGGTGCTTAGGGACATGGTTTAGTGGTAGACTTGGCAGTGCTAGGTTAATGGTTGGACTCTGTGATCTTAAAGGTCTTTTCCAACCTAAACGATTCTATGATGCTTTCATATTTATTTCTTTTGAAACACTCAGTTTTGACATGTTTCCTGACCAGCTCCTTAGTTACAGTATATGGAAGTCTGTCCCCCAAGCATGACAGTTTTCTTACCTGCAGCTCTTCAGTCTCTGTTATGGGCTTTTTTATTTTTCTAAGGTTAGAGTCAGCAGTTGCTGGTCAGTCTTCTTCATATTCAGCATGTCTAGAGTTGCTCTAGGGTCTGTTTTATTTGCATGTTTAGCAATGTAATTATACTTCACTGTATTATTTTCTGCCATTCTTTCCCTTTATATAGAATTAAAATATCTATACATAGTGCTTTATCTCAAAGTCAAAAAAATGTTAATATTGTCACCCCTTTTTGTGAATGATATGCTTAAGAGGAGCAGGGACACGTAAGGCAGATCTTTCAGGATCATCCAGTAATGAGGAATAAAACTAAAAATTAGTGTGGTGCTGCAGTCACTGAATATTGCTGTCTCCTTGATATTAATGTCCAGAAATAGCTAGATCAATACTGATTTGGAAATACTGTTATTTTAATTTTAATCTTTTCATATTTTTCCTTGGAAGTTTGTTCTGTGAAAGCCAGGAAGTTGACTCTCAGCTCAGTTATTTTTCTAACATCGCTCAATTTCTCCTAATTAAGCTGGTTTTATGTAATTAGGTTTATGTTTCAGTATAAGAATTCCAGAAAAAACACTAGATCTTAAATTCACAATTCAAATGATGGATTGTGTATTCATGCAAATCAGTGGCAAAACTCCCAGTTACTCCAAACTACTTTCATAAAAATGACTGACAACGTAAGATTACTAAACATTATCTTTCTTCTTTGAGAACATTTTTTGATTAGTCATTAGGAAAAAAGTAATTTTGATTGGGTAGAATGAGATACCATTGAATCTGAATCAAACTATTTAAACATGTTCTAAGCTAAGCATAATTTGTCATTATCTAAGATGATTGTAAATGGCTTCCTTGGAGAGGGATTTAATTGGGGCAGATGGATTAGGCAAGGCTGTCCAATGTCTGACTTGCTATATCAAAGTGCTACTGTCTCAAGTCAGTGAAGATGGAGTATGTATCAGTGACAGGGAAAAAAAAAGTTCAATAAACTGATCATAGGTTTGTTTGGTTTTTTTAACAAACGCCACTCATTCAAAATTCTGACTTTGAAGTTACGTATTAAAGCGCAGCACTGTGTCTGTTTTTAGAAGATTGTCTAACTGGGATGAACAGGTCTGTTTTCCAAAGCACACAAGCATGTTCTTAATCAAACATAGTGTAGATTAGAGAAAGAGATGTATATAAAGAGAGATAGATAGAAATGTGAAGTCCTTGTGTTGGTAACATTATTACAATCAGCAGCTTCCATAGATGGGAAGGCTATATACAGTGTTGGCAATAAATTATTAGGCTGGATACATACTTAGGCAATACAATTTTTCCTTATTCAACTTCTTGCCAGGAGAGTTTGCATTGTATTTGCAAAGCTACAGAGATACAGAATGTAGTTAGCCTAAAGAACAGTCAGGCAGAGTGTCTTTCTAGTAGCAGTGCTGTAGTAACTAAATCTAACGTAGCTTTGCTATATTGTAAGCAGGACACTTCCATTCTGTCATTGCCCACCTCAGTCATTATGGCACTTACCTCAGGCATTTGGAGCACAGGTTTAGCGCCCTCAACTGCCAACAAATACTTAAGAAATGTATATAATTTTACTATTGTAATAAAAACAAATTGCAAGTCATCCCTGAATTTAGTGGTGACAGCCAAGCCTAGTGTTCCATTTGAGTTCAGCACATCATAGTTTTCTGTTGAGGATTTCTTGGCTGGGCAAAGGCATGTGAGCAATCCAGCCTTTAGCTGGGAACGAAGCATAAGTTTACAAAATACTGGAGCAGACAAGGATGCTGTGTCCTTGTACGCTGGGAAAAAAGAAGATAAGAAGAGCTTGACAAACAACACCTGGATGCTGAAGAATGAGATAAGTAACTGCTGGACACCTCGTGAAGAAGCTTGCGCAGCCAATAGAGAATAAGATAGTGTTGCATGAAACAGGGTATTGTACCAATTAGAGTATTATATAAGGCGCATGGACAAGTCAGTCTTGTATAAATGTCAAGACGTCTGAACAGTAAACGAGCAAGATGTTAACTCATGTTGAGTGCGATTCTTGACTCCGGCCGCTCTTCCCGACAGTTTTCAATTAAAAGTCTGATGCTGTCCAGAGGACTGTTACTATTTCTATTCATTTGTTACCTTAATTAGTACCCATCATCCCAGTGATGTGTCTGAATTCCAGTGTCACAAAACATTATGAAACTGATAGAAATTGTAAGTGTAGAAAACTGTCATCTATGCAAAAGTGAACAGGAAATTTTGCTTAAAGTGGTCCCACCCTTGGCTGTGTAAGATTTTGGGCTGACTGTTGGGTTGGTGGAGGAACACAAAATCAAAGCTTGCGTGTGGTTCTGTCTATCCCCCAGCTGAAGGATAATGTTCTGGAACACAGATATTGTATGAATATGGTGCCCAGACAAAAACTGGGAGTTACTGTGTTAGCCTGGGTGGGAGGAGGGAAAAGTAAAAAAGTTTCATAGTTCCTATGATTAAAGTCACTTTATTCTGTACATTTTCCTGGAAATTTGTGTGCAAGCTGTGTCTAAGCTATTGGCTGTTCAGGACATTCCACTTTGGAACGGGCAAAATACATCCTCCCATAGAAAAAGATTTTAAAAGCTCCATTTAAAATACCTCAAAGGTATTCCCCCCGCCAAGGTGGAGGAGATCTAGGGTCTTTGGGGATTTGCTCCATCTCTAGCACTGTCTAGCTGAGAATTCTTCTCCATTGGCTCACCCTTCGAAGACCTGTCATTCAGCCCTATTCCTGTGTTATTTCAGCCTGGGAGAGGAAACCAAAACGGAAGACTTGCTTGTTTATCTCATAAAGACTACACTTCCACCAGCACTGTATCTTTTGGAAATGCTCCAATATCAGTACTGATCTTATATGTATCCTTTGCCATGGATATGTTTTATCTTAATTTCTTATTGTCGGCTCTGAGCACTACAGAGTGGGTATCGTGGAGCATTTATAGACCAGATACCTGTACCTCCTTTCCTGGAGTACTAGAGAAAAGTTGTCTGACTCGCCTCTCTAGCTACCTAACCTTGTGCTAGAATTGCACCACCATTGGACTATCTTATGTTGTAGGCACACTAGAGACAGACCTCTCCTGGTCCTTCAGGTCTGGTATCCTTTTAAGCTGGTGAACAGTGATGTTTTAATCTATGTTCCTAAAAGAAAAAACAGACGTAGGGTGGGGAGTTCAGGGGCTATTTCCTCTCCCAACACTATGTTAGACAGAAAGATCCTGGTATGAGGATTTAGCTGGGTACATGGTTCTCCTGCTTTATTTGTTGATCTGAGAGTTAATACTTTTGGCCCCATGCCTACGAGATGTGGGGCAGCTCACTGAGAGTGAGTTTTCCTCACATTCTCCTTTAGTGCAAGCTCACAGTTTGTATGTTAGACCCTGTGCTAAAGCTGGTCCAGTGAGTTTATTTCATCTTCTACAGTGAGAACTAACACAGAGTGGAAGCTGTGTAGATGGGTACTTGACCCATCCTGACTTCTGACTTGAAGTACCCTCTGACTTTTCGGTGACTGAGCTGCTTTGAAATGTCACCACACAGTTTCCATACCTGTTTTCCATCCCAAGAATCAAACACTTGGATTGGAATTATTAAAGATATAAATGCTATGTGCATTTTTTTTTTTCCAGCTGGATGAAAAACTGCTTGTCCTATGAATCACCAGGAAATGAAATTCAAATTGGGGTCTGTGTGTCTTGGTGAGTCTAAGATGAATCTGAGGTAATTAGAAGGTTGTTGTAGCTTGACTTCAATATTGGTGGTTTCCAGCTGGATAAGAGCCTGAGTGGATCTTGTTCATACTCGTCCACAGGTCTGTTCAGGCACAGTATGGTGGATAATTACAGGTATCCTGCCTATTAACTGTGGCTGCTGGGGAGCACTAATTGATTTGCGTGAACTGGATTTTTTTTAATGCACATGTATTGAGGATATATGTTTTGAATGAATGCTGTGTGGACAGTGCATTACCTATTCTAATAAATAAACATTGCTGATTTATTTTATTTGTAAAAATCCTTCAGAATACTCAAGAACATGAGAGGTTAATGTAAGCAGGATGGTGAGAAGTAAAGACTCATTTTGAATGCCATAAGGCAAGTATTAGAGGTAGTGGTATTAGTGTTCGCAAGACGCTAGGGTGGATTTTAGATTTTCTAATATTCCTATATTCAAAATCCAGACCAAATATACTCATTTTTAACTTTGACATTTGCCCTTCTATGATTACTAATACCACAACTGTGTTGCTCTGTCACTGTGCATCATGTACCATTTGGACACAAAACAGGCTTCCAAATCCTCTTTCCTGCAAGGGAATTGACCTTCTCATTAGTTGAAAACAACACTATGATAGGTAATCAATATTTAGTTGAAATACCAGCATCTAGTCTTAGGCATTGCTCAACCGTATTTCTGGAAAGCATTTAGATTAAAAGCAAAATGTTTAGACTCAGCTGTGTATGGCAAATCCGCCCTTACACATACAAGTCATGTGTATACAAGTGTTACTCTGAATGTACAAATTGCATATTTGCATCTCTGAAGCTTGTTGTGCGTCAGTCTGACCTTACACTCAAGAGCCTGTATCAGAATGTAAAGCATTGCCCTGAGTGCTGCCAGGTTTCCCTGCTGACAGGGAGTTAGCTAGAATTGCTACTGGGACCTTTATGAAAGAATTCACTGGCTGTTTTTTCTTTTAAGCTGCTGTAAAGACTTGGTAAAAAATCACTGTTTTTCTCCTCGCACTTTTAAAAATGTGTCAGATAAGAATTGATGCAAGTTTCGATTAGCATTCGGAATTGTGAAGTCAATTCAGTTTTGGCATTTTACAAGAAAATGCACCTTCACTTGCCCATTTTCTGTAAAGTTGAAGGAACAACCAAGCAACTATCTGAAAACGTGGCTTCAGTTTTTAATGGAATTGTGACCTAATATGCCCTGGCTCAGCTCACGCCTGCTTGAGCTGCAATCAGGCTAAAGGTTTTGTAAATATGAAAGCCTCTTTGTCATGTATCTCTAATGAGGCTGTATAAATTCTATGCCAACATATGTATGTTTCCAGTCAAAACTGAAGACCCTTCCTTACAACATTGCTTACACTCTCTGGAGACTGGATTCCCTTTAGATTTATTGGCTATCATCTCCTCTAGTTTTACACTTCTTGGCTTTTTTTTTTTTTAAAGTTTAATAGACGCAAACAAATACTACAGTTATTGCAGGAGAATCCTAAAGGAGCGTTTCTTCTATCCTGTCTGCAGAAACAAATGGGTAAAGATAGCTGCTGAAATGTGTTTCCTTTTACCTCACCATGGTTCAGGCATCTCCCCTATTCACAGCTCAATCCTGAGAGCTGCATAATCAAATCTGTGTCTAGGTCTGCTTATGAAAAGTTAATTGGAACAGCCTGTGTATTTAACAGCTGCAATTAAATGAGATGGAATGCTTGAAACAAAAAATACCTCAGTCTCCCTTAGATTAGGGTTGCCGTATGTGTATCAGAAATGCCATAGGCCATAGCATCAAAATTAGCTTTTTGCTTCTGCATGGGCCATTTCATTTCTTAGCGTGTATAGCAGAGTAAAAGTATATGTAGACTCGAGTCTTACTGTGGTACCAGTAAGGAAAACATTTGCAGGTAGAAACCCAAACCCCGCAATCACTGTTATTTATATGGATGGCTGTTCTCTCAAGGAAATTATGATTACTATGGTTTTTGTGGTGTTCAGGGTTACAGCCTCAACCTGTCTAGTGGCAAGATTGGACCTCAATATAACACAAAGGCAGAAGAATCCAGGCCTTAGTGTGACATATATTTAAGAAGTGGCATATCAAAACTGTAAGGTATGCTTTGCTTTTGTTCTGGCAATGTCAGGCGTAAGTAGTGGAAGAGAAAGTAATGGTCATGTGTTTTTCCTCAACAAAAATGCTGAGGTCAGGTTAAAAATAAGTTTTCAAGAATAATCTGTGATGGAATAGTTAAACACCTAATAGTTCTTCAGGTTAGTAATGTGAACTTCATTGGCACAAGTGAGAGAAGCTATTCCAAAATTGGTCTCTTGCAGCCCAGACACTGGCTGCTTTGTCAGTCAGTATCACCCTGGCAGTGCAAGCCCAGCTGGGCACTAATTGAGAGTAAATCAAGGATGAAGCAGTAGGCATGTTTTATGCCCATTCTGACAAAATATAAAATTACCTAACAAATAAGTGTAAAATTATTTTAGAATAAGGATCAATCTATGTATCTTGAGGTGTTTGTTAGTTAAAAGAGGGTTTATTCCTCTCTTATCATTCACCTTTAATTCTCTACATGCAATGAAAGGTACCGAAGCATGTAGGAAAAATACCTAGCTGATAGTATTTGATTCAGATGATAAACCATAATCTGTACATAAGGGCTATTGCATCTGCTAAGTTTAACTTTCCTTCAAATGCTGTGAGAATTGATCAAATTAAAGAAGAAATTATGCTTTATTTTGTTTGCTCTTCTAACACAGCATTTCACATAGTTTGAAGGGATAAGAAACCCTAAACAAGCACACACACCTAAGGAGCTGCAGACTGCATTTTTGTTCCTCAGTAGTGGTTTTACGTGTTTTAAAATGGAGTTTGAACACTTTATTTTCAGGCATGTCTTTTTGCACAACGCGATAGTGTCAACATTTTAGTGAGTGATACCTGGTTACTTAATGCTGCCGTAATGGTTCCAGATGCACTGCTTTTTATATTCTGCAGTTGTTTCAGTCAAGAGAAGCACACGTTATTGTAAAATGGCTTTCCGGGAATCACTGCTTTTGTTCATCCACCAGTGGAAGCCTGTGATAAGGCTGAGTTTATAGAACGGTAATACAGGATTTATGATACATAGAAAAAAGAATGTCTTATTAAGGCCAATAGCAGCAGAACCAGAGTGATTAGTATTCTCAAAACACTTTTGAGTTTTGAAGTGTAAATGACTACTGAAGTAATGCAAAGATTGGAAACAACCTTTTAAAAGTTTGAGGCTTAGTGTAACTTAAGATGCGGCTTTTATCTGAATAAAGTTGGAAGTTACACAAATTTAATTCTGCAAGATGCTGATGATTTTGCCAAACCTCTCTTAAAATCAAGTAGAAAAACCAAAGAACACTTGCCTCTCTGTTCAGTGCTTCATTGCTCTTGCAGGTGATGGACATGCAGCTGCTTTGTGGGAAATACTGGAATTACTGTAACAGATTTGATCAGTGACTTGGCTAAACTACCCTTTTCTCTCCAGTGAGGAATCATGATCTAGATATCCTAACTTCACTAGATTGCCAAGAAACAGATAAACCAGGGGTTTTGAGGGGAATCATTTCCCAGTGTGCATTGCTGCAGCTTTACTCCTCAAACTGAGGCTGAGGCACACGGCTTGCCACAGGTGGCTGGTTTTGCTCCCCATCCGCTTCTTCAAAGCATCTCAGTTTTACCCACATTTCATCCTAAGGTGGTAATACTGTTTTATACTTCTGTTAGAAGTACTTTTGACTATAATGCTATTGTTGCTTGTTTCATTTAAATTGGAGAATTTTATTTTAAGGAAGCTATTGCGAACAAAATAGTTCTACCAACAACTTGTACTTAGTTCCTGTTCTTAGCCTCTAGCTTACTCAGGGAAGGCTGTTAATGCAAAGGCTAGGTTGATGGGTGAAGATACTCTTTTGAGAGGCAATATTTTCCTCCCAATGCTATTAAAAATGATCTGGTTCTATCACCTTTTCTCTTTGTATGCAGTTGTCCCCCTTTGTACATGCCTTTGGCAGTTATCTATTTGTTTAATGTTGCAAGGGGTGTGTGGGTAGTTGGTTTTTTTGGGGGGGGGGGGGATGTTCTGTTTTTCTGGGAGTTTTTTACCTTTCAGACATGGGTATCTGTTTAACTGAATTTCAGATGTGAAAAGAAATCTGAAAAGAAACTCTCCATGTATAGGACAATTTTGGCTACATACATTTTTTTAAATAGTCCAACTTTTAATGGCTTATTAATGACTGTGAGATACCTGCTCATCAGTGATCAATTATGCCTGTGTATTTTTATTCTTAAATAAAAGTAGATACTGTAAGAGTAAGCTGCTGCATTCAAATTTGTCATAGATGGTCTTTTGTTTTTAGATTAAACTTGCTCAATTAGTCTATCAGCAATTTTACAGAGCAGAGAAATATGCACATTTTTCTCGATTCCCAGAAGAGCAAAGGAAGCATGATATAAAACATTAATCTACATTTGTGATGGATGATGTTGCTTCAT